>NC_083354.1:89470218-89773248 GCF_030254825.1 Meriones unguiculatus | reverse complement strand
CGCAGAATTCTACCAGACCTTCAAAGAAGAGCTAACACCAATTCTCTTCAAACTATTCCACAAAATAGAAACAGAAGGAATATTACCAAATTCATTCTATGAAGCCACAGTCACCTTGGTACCTAAACCTCACAAAGACTCAACAAAGAAAGAGAATTTCCGGCCAATCTCCCTTATGAACATTGATGCAAAAATACTTAATAAAATACTTGCAAACCGAATCCAAGAACACATCAAAGATATTATCGACTATGACCAAGTAGGCTTCATCCCAGGTATGCAGGGGTGGTTCAATATACGGAAATCCATCAATGTGATCCACCATATTAACAAACTGAAAGAAAAAAACCACATGATAATCTCCCTAGATGCTGAAAAAGCCTTTGACAAAATCCAACATCCATTCATGTTCAAAGTCTTGGAGAGATCAGGGATACAAGGCACATATCTAAACATAGTAAAGGCGATATACAGCAAGCCTATAGCCAACATCAAACTGAATGGAGAGAAACTTA
This sequence comes from Meriones unguiculatus, assembly GCF_030254825.1. Taxonomy (NCBI): domain Eukaryota; kingdom Metazoa; phylum Chordata; class Mammalia; order Rodentia; family Muridae; genus Meriones; species Meriones unguiculatus. Next base: position 89,772,733 of record NC_083354.1, on the reverse strand, counting down.
AAGCAATCCCACTGAAATCAGGGACAAGACAAGGCTGCCCACTCTCTCCATATCTCTTCAACATAGTGTTGGAAGTCCTTGCTAGAGCAATAAGACAGTTGAAGGAGATCAAGGGGATACAAATTGGAAAGGAAGAAGTCAAATTATCACTATTTGCAGATGATATGATAGTATACGTGAGTGACCCCAAAAACTCTACCAGGGAACTCCTACAGCTGATAAACACCTTCAGCAAAGTGGCAGGATACAAAATTAACTCAAAAAAATCAGTAGCCCTCCTGTATACAAAAGACAAAAGGGCTGAGAAAGAAATTAAGGAAACAATACCCTTCACAATAGCCACAAATGACATAAGGTACCTCGGAGTAACCCTAACCAAGGAAGTCAAAGACTTGTATGAAAAAAATTTCAAATCTCTGAAGAAAGAATTAGAAGAAGATATGAGAAGATGGAAAGATCTCCCATGCTCATGGCTTGGTAGGATTAACATAGTAAAAATGGCCATCTTACCAAAAGCAATCTACAGATTCAATGCAATGCCCATCAAATTACCAACACAATTCTTTACAGACCTGGAAAGGAAAATTCTCAACTTCATATGGAATAACAAGAAACCCAGAATTGCTAAAACAATCCTCTACAATAAAAGATCTTCTGGAGGTATCTCCATCCCTGATCTTAAGTTGTACTATAGAGCAACAGTTTTAAAAACTGCATGGTACTGGCATAGAAACAGAATGGTGGATCAATGGAACCGAACAGAGGACCCAGAAATAAACCCACACACTTATGGACACCTGATCTTTGACAAAGACGCCAAAACCATACAATGGAAAAAAGATAGCATCTTCAACAAATGGTGCTGGTCTAACTGGATGTCTACCTGTAGAAAAATGAAAATAGATCCATACTTGTCACCTTGCACAAAACTGAAGTCCAAGTGGATCAAAGACCTCAACATAAAACCAGATACATTAAATCGGCTTGAAAAAAAAGTGGGAAATACCCTAGAACTCATTGGTACAGGGGGAAACTTCCTGAACAGAACACCAACAGCACAGACTCTAAGAGCAACAACCAATAAATGGGACCTCATGAAACTGAAAAGCTTCTGTAAAGCAAAGGACACTGTCATCAAAACAAAGCGACCACCTACAGATTGGGAAAGAATCTTCACCAACCCTTTATCTGACAGAGGACTCATATCCAGTATATATAAAGAACTAAAGAAGCTGAAAAGCAGCAAACCAAGTAATCCACTTAAAAAATGGGGAACAGAGCTAAACAGAGAATTCTCTGTAGAGGAATACCGAATGGCAGAGAAGCACTTAAAGAAATGCTCAACCTCATTAGCCATTAGGGAAATGCAAATCAAAACAACCCTGAGATTTCACCTTACACCCATGAGAATGGCCAAGATCAAAAACTCAAGTGACAACACATGCTGGAGAGGTTGTGGAGAAAGGGGAACCCTTCTCCACTGCTGGTGGGAATGTAAACTTGTACAACCACTTTGGAAATCAATCTGGCGCTTTCTCAGACAACTAGGAATAGCGCTTCCTCAAGATCCAGCCATACCACTACTGGGCATCTATCCAAAAGAGGCTCAAGTACACAAAAAGGACATTTGCTCAACCATGTTTGTAGCAGCTTTATTTGTAATAGCCAGAAGCTGGAAACAACCCAGATGCCCCTCAACTGAAGAATGGATGCAGAAATTGTGGTACATCTACACAATGGAATATTACTCAGCAATGAAAAATAAGGAAATCATGAAATTCGCAGGTAAATGGTGGGATCTGGAAAGGATCATCCTGAGTGAGTTGTCCCAGAAGCAAAAAGACACACATGGTATATACTCACTCATATAGACATACAACATAGGACAAACCCACTAAAACCTGTGCATCTAAAGAAACTAAGCAAGAGAGAGGACCCTAACTAAAACGTCCAATCCCCATCCAGAAAGGCAAAGAGGATGGACATCAGAAGAAGAAGAAAACAGGAAACAACCCAGGAACCTACCACAGAGGGCCTCTGAAAGCCTCTGCCCTTCAGACTATCAAAGCAGATGCTGAGCCTGATGGGCAACTGTTGGGCAGAGTGAACGGAATTTTAGGTAAGAACTGGGAAATAGTAAGAGCTGGAGAGGACAGGGTCTCCACAAGGAGAGCAACAGAACAAGAAAATTTGAACATAGGGAACTTCCCAGTGACTCATACTCCAACCAAGGACTATTCATGGAGATAACCTAGAACCCCTGCACAGATGTAGCCCAGGGCAGTTCAGAGTCCAATTGGGTTACATAGTAATGTGAAGAGGGACTGCCTCTGACATAATCTGATTGGCCTGCTCTTTGATCACCTCTCTCTGGGGGGTGGGGGGGGTTGCAGCCTTACCAGGCTACAGTAGAGGACAATACAGCCACTTTTGATGTGAACTGACAGACTAAGATCAGAAAGGAGAGGAGAACCTCCCCTATTAGTGGACTTGGGGAGTGGCATGCAAGCAGAGGGAGGAGGGAGGGTGGGATTGGGATGGGAGGAGGGAGGGGCTTATAGGGGGATGCAGAATGAATAAAGTGTAATTGATGAAAAATTTAAGAAAAAAGGGAAAAAAATAATTTAAGAACCTTAAATGACTTTCAAAATTGGAGGAAAACATGGAGTTAGTCAATTGGCATGGAGCACGTCTCGCCCCTGGGGGCAATGGTCTCCTGAACCTACTCAGACCTCGGACACCACCACTGCTAGTTCTAGAACTGACGCAGGATGTTCCAACGAGGGGTTAAGGCTTCTCATAATATTTCCTATAAGCCCACACCTGTTTGTCTATATCCCCCATTTTTATTCATTATTAGCCAGATAGAGCCAAGTAATTGTGGTAATGATACTCGCTTTTTTTTAAACCCCAATGCTAGTAAAGTTAGGTATGCCCTGGTTACTCGCATGCCTCACTGGGTGCCTATGCCCATTGATGCCCCTCACGCTATGACTCTCTTCAGACAGAAAAGGGATCTTGGAACTACAGTCACCATTGTTACTACCATCTCATTGACGGCTGTTGGAGCTACCACCAGGGCATTAGCCATGAGTCATACTGGGCAGACTGCTCAGACCCTGAATAATCATTTAGCCAATGTAGCTCATGCCTTAGTTGTACATAAAGGAATTAATGCTCAACTAAAAGGAAGCTTGATGGTGTTCAATCAGAGGATTGACCTCTTGCAGGAGCAAATTGATACCCTATGGCAAATCGCTCAACCTGGCTGTCAGTGAAAGTATGCTGGACTTTGTGTCACTAGCATACAACATGAGAATTTTTCCTGCGCTGCAAATCTGTCTAAACAATTGTCGAGCTATATTTTAGGTAATTGGACTGGAGAATTCGATACTACGATGGAGCAGCTGAGAGTAGCCATTGTCACAGTAAATTCTACCGGAGTGGACGCAGGACTAGCCACAGGATTATCAACATGGATTGCTGCAGCCATGAATCATCTGAAGGAATGGGCGGGCATGGGAGTGTTAGCAGGCCTTCTGGTGTTGGTCTCCTTGGTTTGCCTGTGGTATATATGCAAGATTAGAGTCTCACAACAGTGTGATGCAGCCATGATCATTCAGGCCTTTACAGCCATTGAAGCAAGACATTCTCCCCAAGCATGGTTGGATACCATAAAAAGCTAAAATGATACGCTCAGGATGCGAGGCTAAGCACTGCACTCAGGGTCAGCCGCTTTGGACCCAGAGAAGAGCATGTCTGATTGCATGCGGGTTGATGCCCCAGGTCCCGCCTCTGAGAAAAAGGTATTGGACGGGTCCGATGCTCTTTGGGTGGATGACACCTAAATGAACATCTGTACAAAGTCCCAATTTATTTCTAATATCAGAGATCAGACCTCTACTCTTGCCTGATGCGTCTAAAACAAAAAGGGGGAACTGTAGAGAACTGCGGAATGCTATGCCTTAAAGATGGAGCTGGTTTCCGCCTTCCACCTTCCCGATGGTGAGTGCTCTCTGTCAGGAACAACTCCACATTTGGCTAAGGCCGAGGATCTGGCTTGCTTCCATGTATGTGGACCTATCTGCATTGCCCACGTGGCATGCTGGGGTTGGCTACCCAGAGGCTATTTAAGCTGTGGGCTGGCTTTCCCCGGGGTCCGAGGATTGTTCAATGTTCCTGAATAAACTGCATTGAAAAAAAAAAAAAAAAAAAAAAAAAAAAAAAAGGGCTGTCACATTGTGCAACAATATTCTTCAAGGCTAGACTTCCTCACAGGTTTCTCACTTACTAGAATATTCTATTTATTAAACAAATCCATTTAATTTTCTAAGCCATAGAATACTTGCTTATTTTGTTCGTAGTTTAGTTTAGAGAAAAATGGGTTTCATAATTACATTGTCATTCATGCATATCAATATATTTGTCCTTATTAGTCTTTCTGATCACTGTCCTTCCTATGTGTTTAGCTTACTCTTATTTGATCCTTTTCTTCATCTAACTATGGCAGCTTCTGCTTTCAAGTCACAGTTGTTTTATTGCCTGTGTATGATGTGTGTGTTCGTGAGGGTGAGTGCATGCACACAATAATAAGGCATGCGTGAAGCAAAAACACTGCATAGCTAAAACATAAACAAAAGAACGATGCTGGAAGCACCACAATAACCTCAAATTATACTACAGAGGCATAGGAGCAAAAACTATGGTGCTAACAAAAATAGTGATAGCAGCTGGGGGATTGAGGGAAGAAGGGGGAAGAGTACATACAGACCAATACAATAGAAGATCTCAGATAAAGAAGTACTTTCAATGCCAGAAAAAAATCCTATAAGTGATGCCACCTAATTTTTTTTTCTGTAATAATTAGGGTTTTAACTAGTATTGATTTATGCATATACAATAACAAAAATGCTATTATTTAACCACACCGGTAAAACAGTTAAGTGTGTTTTCTTTGAAAGGTTATTCCTAATGTTGGAGCAAGACAATTTAATATAATTAAAGGTCCCTCTAATATTCCAATCCCATCTTCATTTATTTATTTATTTATTTATTTATTTATTTATTTTTAGAGAGCTGTGGAAAGCTGTACCTTAAAGATGGAGCTGGTTTCTGCCTTCCACCTTCCCGATGGTGAGTGTTCTCTGTCACGAACAATTCCACATTTGGCTAAGGCTGAGGATCTGGCTTGCTTCCATGTATGTGGACCTATCTGCATTGCCCCCGTGGCACGCCTGGGTTGGCTACCCAGAGGCTATTTAAGCTGTGGGCTGGCTTTCCCCAGGGTCAGATGATTGTTCAAGGTTCCTGAATAAACTGCATTGAAAAAAAAAAAAAAAACAAAACAAAACAAAGATGCCACCTAATTTTAAGGGGGAAAAAACTGGGAAAAGGGCAGCCTTTTGCTAGGCCTGGCAGTGCACAAGTTTAATCACATTGCTTGAAATGCAGAGGCAGACTGATGTTCATGTGTACAAGGCCACCCAGGTCTATGTAAGGAGTTCTCAGTCAGCCAGAGCTGCATAGTGAGAGCCTGCTTTTTAAAAGAGCTCATCTTCTTCAGGAAACAGTACTGGGAACACTGGACAGTCCCATTCGAAGCATGAAATTAGATCTGTCTCTCTTGCCTCCACAAAAATCAAAAATCAATTCAAAATGAATCAAAGACTCTAATGTAAGATCTGAAGATAATAAGCTGTTGGAGAAAAACACAAAAACACAAAGCACATCAAAATACAGTCACAGGCAATGACTTTTTTGGAAAAAAAAAAGCACTCCAAAAGCAGAAGGAATAACTAATATACTGAGTCCAGGGACTGCCTGAAACTCAAAATTTTCTACACATCAAAGGAAGCATCATCAGAGGAACGAGATGGTCTGTAGAACCAAAGAAAAACAATAGACACTTGTGAGGATATCAAGCATTCAGGAATAAAGAACACCTATACAACATTCATGTGACCGTAAACTGTGTATGCAATGTAATCAGTATTGAAGTTCTTCGAAAATAAAACTTCCAGAATACTCATTTTTAACTGGAGCTATTGATACATACCTTTTCTGTGTCAAGATTCCTTAGAAACAACTATTATATTAGTTTGTGCAAATCAGCTACAAAACACTTGGCAACAAGTACGAAGAACCAGAAGAACAACTTAAACAATGATCCAGTGCCTTTTCAGGACCACGATGTCATGGAGACAAGGACCGTCTCCTTATCCTGTTCCCTATTTGAAGAATGGCTTATTTACCTAACACCATTATACCACCAAACTGAATGAGGAAATTTGTGTTTTGCTTCAGAAATAGCAACATATGTAACAAGAAGGAAAGAAACTCATCATGTTCTGTTTTGTCTTTTGGGGGTGAAAGGCTTTGTTCCGTTTCAATAATTAGTGGAATCAAGTAAGTATAGTTCTTAATGTGGTCAAATTCATTATTTAGGTGCCTAAATCCATTTGAGGATCTAAGAGTGCTTGGCTTCTGTGATTAGACTAGATTCTGACGGGGAGAGAACATCACAATTCTCCAGACATCAAATGTCACCCCCTGCATATTATGGGATGGCAGACTACGTGTCTTGCTTGTTAATTGCAATGTCTCCAAGAGGGAAAAGGTATAACCTCATATTCCCCATGGAAGGTTTCACCATGATCAAATGGCATAACATTTAGAAAGCATACAAAAAAATACCTTGAAACACAAAATATCTTGCATATAAAATACCATAAATAAATGGTACCTGTTGACTTTCTTCAATTTGTCACATACTTTTTACCACGTTATCTTCTTTGAGAGGGGAATGCTTTTATCATCCATTCCAAAGAAACACATCATCTGTCAGCCAAAATATTAGGTTATGATATAGCTGTCATTGTCTGTTCCTGTGCGAATTTAGCAAAATTTCATGGGTATCTGTTTATCTTTTTGTCATCTCAGTTGAGATTGTTTTTTTTTTTTTTTTTTTTTTTTTTTACTTGTAGTCTACAAACTATTGATCCGTAAAATGGATCCTTGGATCAACTGTCTTCAAAGGGTACGTTCTGTGATAGAAACCTGAAAGAAAAGGCATAGCACGTGCACTTAAGAAACTTGCTTGCCATGCTATCAGATACATCATATACGTTCAAATCTCTCATCATAATTGCTCAATTACCAAATCTGAGTCAGGTTACTGTGACAGTGTAAATTCACAGTGGGATATTATTTAGTATTTAAGTTTTTTACTGAAAATTCTAGTGGCTTAAGAAAAAGTTGAGTGGTTCTTAAACCTGCCTGTCACAGTTAAGAGAGAGGAATGCATGTAATTCTTAAATCTGCTTCAAAAGTGTACAGTTAGTGTTCAAGATATAAAACAGTGAAGATGAGTAATGATGTCCACCAGTCTTCATGATAACATGCTAGCTCACCTGTGTGTGAGCGGGGAGGGGTGTAGTTAAGTGAATCTTTATGTAATGAGTTCAAACTCTTTTGTTGAAAAGGAAAATAATATGAATAACTTTGCTTAAAATAAGATAAACAGATAATGCTTCAATTTTTATAGATACATAATCATCAGTCCATCACATATCAAACCAGTCTGTGGCTGCACAGTTAAGTCAGAAAAGAGTGTTTTTATGACTGATAAGTCCACAAGTTTAGCGGAAACCAGCTGGTGAGATCCGGAGCTAAGATTTGTCTGTTTGGAATTCTAGGAACATTTCCGGGTATATAATAGCAGAGTTCCAAGAGAGGCTGCAGCTGCTGCTCCTCCTGCTGCTGCCCTTGCAGCTCCTGCTGCTGTTGCTGGTTGCTGTTTGTTGCTGTTTGCTTGAGTTGCTGATTGATGGCTGGAGATATTTTAGCACTTGATTTCCTTAATCAGCAGGAAGTAGCATAAAGATTTTGATGCTCCCTTACTCCTCTAACCTTCTTCCCCTCCAACTTGGTGTTACAGGTTTGAAAATAAATTAGGAGTGATGTAGAGAGGTAGCAAAAAGAAAATAAAGTAGTCAAAATGTCCACGTGCAGCTGAAGGAGCATGGCCTCATGTCTGAGTCCTCAATTCTATTCCAGTGACCAATGTGTCTATTTTCTAAATAAAGTTTACATTCCAACTTTGTTTCTTCTACATTCATTTTGATTGTTGTTTAATGAGTGGGTATTATTTAAATGTTACTACCTGGTTAAATTAAAGTCCATACATTTTGTTTATACCATTCTGGGCCTGATTTTAAAAGAAAAGAAAGAATTCTGAAACCCATTATGAATTTGTCTTGAAGACTTTTGACTAAGAGCTTACTCACAATAAAAATTCAACATGGACTCCACATGGTTTACGTCAAATCAGCTTTTGGAAAGATATGTACTACCTTAATCAAAAGGGCAAGAATAAATTCTTACGAGATTACAGATTATTAAGTCTGGATCTAGCTGTCATAATAAAAAACAAAAATGATAAAGGAAAACTATAAACTGCAGAAGACGATGAGAAACAAGTTACAAAGTAATGAAATGAGCTATGGAATATTTTGTGTAGAAAAGCAAGTATTTGAGACACATGAAGCAAACAAGCACAAAAACTGATCTCGCGGGAATGTTTGTCTGCCTCTCTTTCCTCTCTGTTCCAGATTCTGCCTATTACAAATGAAGCTACCATGAACATGACTGAGCAAGTGTCCTTGTTACAAAACGAGAGCCTAAGGACTAGGAAAGGATCTTCACCAACCACATATCTGAACAAGGGCTGATATCCAGAATATATAAAAAACTCAAGAAGTTAAAGAGCAACAAATCAAGTAATCCAATTTAAAAATATGGTACAGAGCTAAACAGAGAATTCTCAATAGAGGAATATTGAATGGCAGAGAAACTCTTAAAGAAATGCTCAACGTCCTGAGTCATCAGGGAAATGTAAATCAAAATGACCCTGAGATTTCACCTTATACCCATCAGAATGGCCAAGTTCAAAAAGTTTGCCTGTGGTATATATGCAAGATTAGAGTCTCACAACAGTGTGATGCAGCCATGATCATTCAGGCCTTTACAGCCATTGAAGCAGGACATTCACCCCAAGCATGGTTGGATACCATAAAAAGCTAAAATGTTACACTCAGGATGCGAGGCTAAGCACTGCACTCAGGGTCAGCTGCTTTGGACCCAGAGAAGAGCATGTCTGATTGCATGTGGGTTGATACCCCAGGTCCCGCCTCTGAGAAAAAGGTATCAAATGGGTCTGATGCTCTTTGGGTGCATGACACCTAAATGAACATCGGTACAAAGTCCCAATTTATTTCTAATATCAGAGATCAGACCTCTACTCTTGCCTGATGCGTCTAAAACAAAAAGGGGGAACTGTAGAGAGCTGCGGAATGCTGTGCCTTAAAGATGGAGCTGATTTCCGCCTTCCACCTTCCCGATGGTGAGTGCTCTCTGTCACGAACAATTCCACATTTGGCTAAGGCTAAGGATCTGGCTTGCTTCCATGTATGTGGACCTATCTGCATTGCCCCCGTGGCATGCCTGGGTTGGCTACCCAGAGGCTATTTAAGCTGTGGGCTGGCTCTCCCCAGGGTCAGATGATTGTTCAAGGTTCCTGAATAAACTGCATTGAAAAAAAAAAAATCTCAAGTGACAACACATGCTGGAGAGGTTATGGAGAAAGGGGAACCCTCCTCCACTGCTGGTGGGAATGTAAACTTGTACAACCACTTTGGGAATCAATCTGGTGCTTTCTCAGACATTTAGGAATAGTGATTCCTCAAGACCCAGCTATACCACTCCTAGGCATATATCCAAAATATGCACAAGGCTCAAGTATACAACAAGGACATTTGCTCAACCATGTTTGTAGCAGCTTTATTCATGATAGCCAAAATCTGGAAATAATCCAGATACCCCTCAATGGAGGAATGGATAGTGTAATTGTGGTACATTTACACAATGGAATACTACTCAGCAATTTAAAACAAGAAAATCATGAATTTTGCAGGCAAATGGTGGGATCTAGAAAAGATCATCCTGAGTGAGGTATCCCAGAAGCAGAAAAACACACACAGTATATATACTCACTTATACATGTATGTTAGACATATAATACAGGATAAACATACTAAAATCTGTACACCTAAAGAAGCTAAGAAAGAAGAAGGACCCTAGGGAAGATGATCAATACTCACTCAGAAAGACAAATGGGATGACATCAGAAGAAGGAGAAAACAGGAATCAGGACAGGAGCCTGCCATAGAGGGCCTGTGAAAGACTCTACCTAGCAGTATTTCAAAGCAGATGCTGAGATTCATATCCAAACTTTGGGCAGAGTGCAGGAGATCTTATGAAAGAAGAGGGAGATAGAAAGACCTGAACGTGACAGGAGCTCCCCAAGGAGAGCAACAGAACCAAAAAATCTGGGCACAGGGGTCTTTTTTGAGACTGATACTCTAAATAAGGATCATTCAGAAATATAATCTAGAATCCCTGCATAGATGTAGCCCATGGCAGCTCAGTATCAAAGTGGGTTCCTTACTAAGGGGAACAGAGACTGTCTCTGAGATGAACTCAGTGGCTGGCTCTTTGATCACCTCTCCCCGAGGGGGGAGCAGCCTTGCCAGCCCACAGAGGAAGACAATGTACCCAGTCCTGATGAGACCTGATAGACTAGGGTCAGAGGGAAGGGGAGGAGGGCTGGACTTGATGAGGGGCATGGCAGGAGATGAGGGAGGGAGAGTGTGATGGGGAGGGAATAAGGGAGAGCTCTACAGCTTGGATATAAAATGAATAAACTGTAATTAATATATAAAAATACAAAATTAATTAAAAAACAATTAGTAAAGAGGGAGAGAAAGAGAGAGAGAGAGACAGACAAAAGTACAAAAACCATTAATTTGAAGGAGAGTAGGGAAGGAATATGTTGTAATTAAATTAATGGAAAAATGTAAATAGGTAAAGAAAAATTCACACTAAAATTAAGAAAGCATATTAAAAGAAAAAATAGCTGATCCAGTGGCAAGCAATTAAACAAATACAGATAATTTCTAATTTTCTCCTATTTATAGAATATTCTCTCTAATACATGAGGCAATAGTTTCAAGAAAAAGGAGCATAGTAAGAGCGTATCAGCTCTATAGGCCAACTAAATAACAAATGCTCCTTGTTGAGCTGCTTTTCATGTCTTTCCAGTTACCACATCTACAGTACTAGCCAGAAAATCTGATAGGCATGAGAGTTACATGTCGTTTTCATTCTGTTTTTCCTATCTATCATCAGCACATATACACTAGGCTTTATTTTGGAAAGGCTTCCTCTGCTACATGCTTTGCAACCTAGTTTGTCCTCCTTTCTATTTCTACAATCAATAACAGAATTTGTAGACTGTGGTCTTTGTGTCTCACTGTGCTGTCATCTAATTGTTTAATCTATTGCACTCCTTCCCTTCCTTTCTCTATGCGTTTCTAATATTTGTATTATGAACAGCTGAATTTGATACTCAGTTAATTCCTGTCCTTGAAAAACAGGAAAGAATCATGATGGTTTAAAGTAAGAGAAAATGTGAGGTTTGTTTTGCTCTGACCGACTTTCTGGAAGTTTGTAGTACACAGACTATCTTAAAGATGCTGGAAAGCATGTGCTGATATTAAGGACAATGTTGGAATACCTAGATGCAGAGAGATAACCGATGATGGTGGTTCTGTGTATAAGGAGTGTGTGAAATTCCTGCAAGAGTTCCTATGAGGGCTTAGCTTTGAAAAGTAAGAAGCTTGTCTCTTCTAATTGAAGAGAGAAAATATTTAGGTAAAATCATGACATGAATTAATTTGAGGAAGGAAGAAGAAACTTAAGGAATGCTCTTTATTACAGTAGCATTAATTAACTAATTACCATATGCAAAATATGGTAATAAGTGTTAGGTATTCAGTAAGGCATGGGCTTAGCTGCGGTTCTCAACCTTCCTAATGCTGTGACCCTGTAATACAGTTCCTCAAGCTGTGCTGACTCCCAACCATAAAGTGATTTTTTTTTTTAATGCAGTTTATTCAGGAACATTGAACAATCCTCGGACCCCGGGGAAAGCCAGCCCATAGCTTAAATAGCCTCTGGGTAGCCAACCCAGGCGTGCCACGGGGGCAATGCAGATAGGTCCACATACATGGAAGCAAGCCAGATCCTCGGCCTTAGCCAAATGTGGAGTTGTTCGTGACAAAGAGCACTCACCATCGGGAAGGTGGAAGGCGGAAACCAGCTCCATCTTTAAGGCATAGCATTCCGCAGCTCTCTATAGTTCCCCCTTTTTGTTTTAGACGCATCAGGCAAGAGTAGAGGTCTGATCTCTGATATTAGAAATAAATTGGGACTTTGTACAGATGTTCATTTAGGTGTCATCCACCCAAAGAGCATCAGACCCGTCCAATACCTTTTTCTCAGAGGCGGGACCTGGGGCATCAACCCGCATGCAATCAGACATGCTCTTCTCTGGGTCCAAAGCGGCTGACCCTGAGTGCAGTGCTTAGCCTCGCATCCTGAGCGTATCATTTTAGCTTTTTATGGTATCCAACCATGCTTGGGGAGAATGTCCTGCTTCAATGGCTGTAAAGGCCTGAATGATCCTGGCTGCATCACACTGTTGTGAGACTCTAATCTTGCATATATACCACAGGCAAACCAAGGAGACCAACACCAGAAGGCCTGCTAACGCTCCCATGCCCACCCATTCCTTCAGATGATTCATGGCTGCAGCAATCCATGTTGATAATCCTGTGGCTAGTCCTGCGTCCACTCCGGTAGAATTTACTGTGACAATGGCCACTCTCAGCTGTTCCATCGTAGTATCGAATTCTCCAGTCCAATTACCTAAAATATAGCTCGACAATTGTTTAGACAGATTTGCAGCGCAGGAAAAATTCTCATGTTGTATGCTAGTGACACAAAGTCCAGCATACTTTCATTGACAGCCAGGTTGAGCGATTTGCCATAGGGTATCAATTTGCTCCTGCAAGAGGTCAATCCTCTGATTGAACACCATCAAGCTTCCTTTTAGTTGAGCATTAATTCCTTTATGTACAACTAAGGCATGAGCTACATTGGCTCAATGATTATTCAGGGTCTGAGCAGTCTGCCCAGTATGACTCATGGCTAATGCCCTGGTGGTAGCTCCAACAGCCGTCAATGAGATGGTAGTAACACTGGTGGCTGTAGTTCCAAGATCCCTTTTCTGTCTGAAGAGAGTCATAGCGTGAGGGGCATCAATGGGCATAGGCACCCAGTGAGGCATGCGAGTAACCAGGGCATACCTAACTTTACTAGCATTCCAGCATTGGGCAAAAAAGCAAGTATCATTACCACAATTACTTGGCTCTATCTGGCTAATAATGAATAAAAATGGGAGATATAGACAAACAGGTGTGGGCTTATAGGAAATATTATGAGAAGCTTTAACCCCTCGTTGGAACATCCTGCGTCAGTTCTAGAACTAGCAGTGGTGGTGTCCGAGGTCTGAGTAGGTTCAGGAGACCATTGCCCCAGGGGCGAGACGTGCTCCATGCCAATTGACTAACTCCATGTTTTCCTCCAATTTTGAAAGTCATTTAAGGTTCTTAAATTATTTTTTCCCTTTTTTCTTAAATTTTTCATCAATTACACTTTATTCATTCTGCATCCCCCCATAAGCCCCTCCCTCCTCCCATCCCAATCCCACCCTCCCTCCTCCCTCTGCTTGCATGCCACTTCCCAAGTCCACTAATAGGGGAGGTTCTCCTCTCCTTTCTGATCTTAGTCTGTCAGTTCACATCAAAAGTGGCTGTATTGTCCTCTACTGTGGCCTGGTAAGGCTGCTCCCCCCCCCCCCAGAGGGAGGTGATCAAAGAGCAGGCCAATCAGATTATGTCAGAGACAGTCCCTCTTCACATTACTATGTAACCCAATTGGACTCTGAACTGCCCTGGGCTACATCTGTGCAGGGGTTCTAGGTTATCTCCATGAATAGTCCTTGGTTGGAGTATGAGTCTCTGGGAAGTTCCCTATGTTCAAATTTTCTTGTTCTGTTGCTCTCCTTGTGGAGACCCTGTCCTCTCCAGCTCTTACTATTTCCCAGTTCTTACCTAAAATTCCGTTCACTCTGCCCAACAGTTGCCCATCAGGCTCAGCATCTGCTTTGATAGTCTGAAGGGCAGAGGCTTTCAGAGGCCCTCTGTGGTAGGTTCCTAGGTTGTTTCCTGTTTTCTTCTTCTTCTGATGTCCATCCTCTTTGCCTTTCTGGATGGGGATTGGACGTTTTAGTTAGGGTCCTCTCTCTTGCTTAGTTTCTTTAGATGCACAGGTTTTAGTGGGTTTGTCCTATGTTGTATGTCTATATGAGTGAGTATATACCATGTGTGTCTTTTTGCTTCTGAGACAACTCACTCAGGATGATCCTTTCCAGATCCCACCATTTACCTGCAAATTTCATGATTTCCTTATTTTTCATTCATAAAGTGATTTTTATTGCTGCTTCATAACTGCAATTTTGCTACTACTATGAATTGCAATGAAAATATTTTTGGGTATAGAGGTTTGCCAAAAGGGTTATAATGCACAGGTTGAGAATTTCTGTCTTTAGCTTTTCTGACTAGATGAGCATGGGTCAAAAACCTCAAACAGAAACAGGTAAGATGAACCAGCCATGTAGGAAAAAATAGGGGTGTGGAAAAGATTCATGTCCAGAAGAAAAATTTGGACTCTAACCCCGAAGTATAAAGAGCACATAACCTAGTCAAATTATTGTCAGAAATTGTCTGATCAGTAGGAGATGGGGTGTTAAATATACGAAAGAGTTCTAGTGACCCAACTCTCTTGGTGTAAACCACTTAATTTATAGATTTTTAAAATTTTATTTATTCACTTTACATCCCAGTCATACCCTCCTCCCTCCTCTCTCCCTGACCACACACTCCCTCCATCTTTAACCCTTCCATCTCACCTATTCCTCAGAAAAGGGGATCATCCCCCCCACACCCCAGCTAATACTTCTAATAACCTTCTGGAAAGTATCAGTCTGATGTTATTTGTTTAGAAGATTTGGAATACTCACTGATTAACTCCTCCATGTAATTATTCCAGCATTTGCAATCATTCGCGGTGGTCATTTGTGGCCATTCCCATGTGCATCATTTGGCAGTTAGCAGAATCTACAAGTTGAACTAATTAACAGTGTTGTCAACTTCTAAATGATATTCAGACTGTGATGCAGTCCTCAACCCTAAAAAAAAAAAAAAAAAAAAAAAAAAAGTACTCCTTTCTCCTGTCCGTCAGATCTGAGGATTTTATTGCTCATACTTGCCTTACAGAGCAAATAACTACATTTACGTGTTTGTGACCCTTTCCTACTCTGGCTTTCCTTCTTATTTTCAGCTAGTGTGAAAGGAGCATGGCATTTGTTTTTAGTAATGTTTTGTTCTCATTCTCTTTCTCTCTCCAGTACACACTTTTTTTCATTCTGCTATATTTTGTTCTTCATCTACATAGTAATTTTATCTTCTTTTAGGGGAGTTTGGGGAGATTTGAACTGTCATAGCAATGCCATGTTAAGTAATAATTGTTAGTCCTTAAACATGGGAACTACTTGTTTTATTTCATTACCTCTATTGACTACATTGTTTGAATTATGGTTTATTTAAGTGCTAGAACATAGAGTTCTTTTTCTAAGTCAGTGGAGCTATAGATCTATAGATTTAATTATCTATCTAAGATTAATTATCATCATTCTTGGTTAATGACACATAAAAAAGATGAAATTTAACTAAATTATGGCATAAGCTGAGAAATTGTTCCATTAATGATCTTGGTCTCCAAACCCAGAAGTTGTATAGGTAAATATCACAACCTATAAAAGAAATGAAAGGCCACATGCATCACCTTATTCACTGTCCAAATCTAAGTCTCCCCACATCCTATTTTACATATTGCCTACAGGAGCTTCCACTGAATACAAATAAAAAAACTTTGTTTGTGCACATGCAGGCTTGGAATCAGCGAGGAAAGCTCACCCAGCTAAAGTGACAGTTTCCTCTCTTACTTTGCAGTCAGGAAATCCTCACACTACATCTCATGGGAGTGATTTGTGAAGCCTTCAGTAAGTGTAGCTAATTCTAAATGAAATTGGAGACTCCTTCAGTAACAGAAACAAGAATACCTCCATATCAAAAGGCACACTCAAGGCTTGCACACAGACTAGAGATTTATTTTTATGTTTCCACTATTCAATAAGTCTAATCAGATTGCCAAACAGTTTAGCTCCACTAAGTCCTAGTAACAAGTGGTTTTTTGGTTTTTTTTTGTTTTTGTTTTTTTGTTTTTTTTCTGTTTTGGGACATGTCCATTTATTAAACAGATCTCCATTATTGGTGCTGATAATTTATAAAAGGATAAGACTCCAGGTTAGAGGACATGGAAATCAAAATGCGTCTTAGGACTATAGTAATGTAAATTGGACTCTCCTGTAAAATGTACTCCGGGTGAGAAAAGACCTCTGACCAATAATAAACCAAGGTAGATGAGCACACTTGACATGTTAAATTGTGTTTCCAAAAAAATATGATTGAATTAGTCTGAAGAGCAAATACCAGGATCCAAAACTAAATTTGTAGGGAGTCTGTATGACCATGGCAATGAACTTCCTCCAAACCATGTTCATGATCATGTGTTCATCTTTAATGATTGCACTAGGGAAGGGAAGAGAGTACCGTTAGCAACTGTCTGCAATATAAGCACATAGTGATGACAGGAATGAGAGATGCGCTTGTAATCCCAGAGCTGAAAAGAAAGAGATGAGCAGATCCTTGGAGCTAACTAATCAGCCAGCATATCCCACTCAGTAAATACCAGACCAGTGAGAAACCTGTGTCAGGAATTAAAGCAGGTAATGCCTGACGAATGAAAACCAAGGTTGGCATGCAGCCTCCACATACACACAGCTACACATATGCACATGAATGCAAATACAACACATTAAAATAAAGATGATATGTCAACAATAAACATGTATTCCAAACAATTTGTTTCTCTAAGGAATTCACCCTTTCTCTAATAAAATCACCTTTGTTAAACAGAAATAAAAGCAAGACAGTGCATTCATTATCAAGAACTCTACAAAATACGTTATGGTAAAATTTCAGAAAGGTATTTTAGAACTTAGGTTAAATAAAAGATTCATCACCAAATATCTCATTCTGATTGTGGTTACTTATTCCTATATTAGCAAATTACCAATTGGTTTACTTTATCAGTTGTTCTTTGTTCCCCTTTACCAAAATTTTACATATTACTAGGACCCCTTAACAGTTTATAGGCTACCTTGCTTTTTGGTTGCTTGGGACATCTCTTTATTCTACTGTCTATCCAATTGCACTCTGCCTTCCTGGCTCGCAGATCCTAATATTTTGAATATGGCTTTAGATAGTGTGCCCAGAGGTATCCTTCCCTGGATACAACCTAATGAGAGTTTTTGTCATGCATTTGAATTACTTGTGTCCATGAATGACTTTCACGTGAATTTATACACTAGGGATGGCATTGAAATGCAAAAAAGGATGTTTAATTAATGTCTAATAAATTGGGACAATTAACTTTTTTACCTAAAAGTATGTATAACTAGCATAACTAGCATATTTAAAAGGTTACCCTAATTTCAAAAGATAAAATAAACAAATGAATAGAAGATAAACATTTTGAAATATCTTTTCCAAAAAAAAGCAGACAGCAAAAAGGAAATAAGTAATTTCAAGTAGAGTAAGGCAAACTAAATAAAATAGAAATAACAGTTATAAATGATGATGCTGGCTATTTATTTTATAAATACTAATTTCTGTATCAATTTGCTGACTTTTTTCTCAAGTAATTCTAAAGAAACTCCATTATTTGAAAAAAAAATAAATTCATGTGAGTGGAATAAACCAATACAATGTTATAAAGACCATTAAGTTAGCTATATTGTTTGCAGTTTTAATGCATTAAGTTTACTGAAAATGACAATTTCATAATTATAGTTTTGTCATCTCGGTCTATTATGCTGCTTTTAAAAATTAAAATTGGATCTGAAATCAATATAGGTAGGTTACTGCTTAAGTTTGAAATTATGATTTCCTTTAAAAGTTCTCTTTAAAAATTAAAGACGTATATACATACACGTGTGTGTGTGTGTATGAAGACTTGTGTGTGTTCAAGGAAGAGCATTTAAAGCATATATCTCACTACATATGGAACTTGAAGTATGAATAGAAGGAAAAAATGAGCAATTTACGATAGAAAGAAGTGGTATTCTCAATTTATTTTACACGTGGCATTTTTGTACCTAGTGATACAAGGTTAAAAGTAAAAAGGAAATACTTCTCTTTTCCTTTTACAGTGGGATTTCACCCTTCATACAGTGATCATGCAGCACAAAATTCTTCACGAAAGAGCATGGGAGCAGTTTCCACACAGGATTCTGCCTCCCATTCTTGAAGTCTCCACCAGGGTTTTAAGTATCAGCTGCTTCAAAGGTTGGCGCCAACCTTCCTCTGCAGTGCACCACAAACCAGAATTAATTGCAAATCAATCGAACAAAGTACAACTGATCAGTAAACCAATTAGTAATTTTAGCTGTTCATCCTGGCTTCATTTACTAGAGGTGAAAGTGGGGACTGAAAGTGCCTTTTAGACCACGAGTAAGATTACAGTCATCAACTCCTTGTCCTCTATGTCTCCACATGCTGACAGGAAATCTCTTCCATACACCTTCTGAGGATTTCTCAATTATGCATATTACTCATGTAGTCATTGGATTTATCTACTTTGTTTTGGTTGTATAACGTAGCTTGAAAAAAATTATTATCTTTGATGGATTAATTCTAAAGCCAGTTTCTTCCTAATGCAAACATGATATATTCAACTTTTTTGTTTAAATTTTTTATTTTCATTTATTACAATTTCTTCTACTTTTAAATCACCATTTGAGAAGAAAAAAACAATAAAAATATTCATGTTTTTCTTGTATTCTTTCTCTTAACTGGTAGATATGTAAAGATCTTGACTTGGAGGCAAGCAGTGTTCATGGCTCCTCTTCGAAATTTCATTACATGTGTGATATGTTTCTCTTACTCTCTTTTGGTGCATAAATATTATGATAGTAAAAGCACATACCCAAACCACATTCGTTCTCTTAACGTTACTCATCAGTTCCAAATGAATTACCTTGCACACTGCGTCAGATGTTGCCAGTTGGTGATCAAAGTTTCATATATTTACTTAATTACAGGCCTGTACTCTTACGCTGATTAGAATTTTTCTTTGTTATTTAATTACAGAGCAGATCATCCATCTTCAGTGACCCACTGGGGTAGGTTTATATAAAATTATTCTGCTTGAGAAATAAATTAAATTCAAATTACTACTGCAATTCATAGATAATAGGTTTTAATGTAGCTCAAGAGAAGATATTTAGGGAAATACATCGTCTAACTATGGGCTCAGGTCATGACTGATGCTAAAGAGTACAAATGGCTGTAGCCGAGAAAAGTAAGTTTGCACTTCTACCAATAAAAATAAAAATAATTCTCTATGACCACTTGAAATCACCACGGGAATTTATCCACTTAACTTATTTACAACAGAATGTTCTTCTCTTTTGTGAGGCTATCCTACCAAAAAAATCAATGATAGAGAAAAACTTAAATGTTCATCATTTAATGAGAAATCCTCAAGTGTTCAATAACATACAAATTTTTGAATTCTAAGTAGAACAAGGAATATTTAAGAGATCTGGTTAATTGCGTAAAACCTAAAGAAATAATTGATGACTCTGTTTCTAATGTAAAAATAAACATTATTTCTGATGTTCTTTAACTATCTGCCTTTCTCAATTGTTTTATAGCTGACTGTCCTGATAGGAAAAGTAGGTTATGACAAAAAGAGCATGAGGAGATATGAAAAGGTAGTGAGTTTTGTTCATAATTATACTGAAAGTACTCAACTCCAAAAACACTAGGATATGCTCAGGAAATTTGGGTCACTTTAAATATGACTCTTATGGAAATACTTTTCCCCATTTTTAGTTGCCTGGAAACTTTTTACTATTCTCTCTAAATATTACATTTAGTCCCATATATTTACCTATACTGGATTGTTTCTGAATGAGAGAACCTCATTTCAGTGAATGTAGCTTTAGGATTTAAATCATCTATAAGTTAGAGAATATATATATACAGAATTTTATATTTGTGTGCCTTATAAACCTATGCATAGTTCCTAGCATTTTGGACACAAGAACATGTTCATATTTAGCAGCCTTCGGTTTATCATACAGTTAGATTGCATTCGTGTGACAGCCTTGGAGTTTTCCTTATCTAATTGTTATGTATCATCTTCAAACATGTGCATACTTTAATTTTCTATCTCCTTTGCTCACTGATTTATGCTTTGTCACAACTATTACTGTCAGTTGTACTGGTGCTTATGGCCTGGAATCCCAAAGTCAAGATTTGAAAGGATATGAATTATTTGGCATGAGAATTGGCACAGGATTATAGCATGAAAAACTGCATTACTTCACAATCAGCCAATTCCTTAGCTACCAAAATATTACTACACTGTCTATCAAAAGTAAACACATATCTTTTAAATTCATGCTTAGTGTTACTGATCAAGTAGAATTGTATCAAAGATGGTGAAAAGTTCAGTCTGGTCAAAGGTTTTGGGATAACAATTTTTTTTCCTTAAGAGTTAAAAAGATTATTGATCAAACATTTAAAATCTTTAAAAGACAATACTTGACCACATTTGTCTCATCTCCAAACACCTGTGCTTAGTTTTATGTTTCATACTGTCAGCAAGTCTGTGAAAATTATTTTATATAAATATTACTTTCCCTTAATCTTGTATCCATCTCATATTCCAATTAGAGATTCACAAAGTTTAAGCTACTAACTCTAGAAATTATCATAGATTTTCGGCAACACAGTTAAATCTAGATACACTGACACAAACTAATCACAACAAAAGAAGAGAAGAGATTCTGAACTCCAAATTTCGAAAGCAAATCAAGAGTAAGAAAGAGCTAGCTAGATAATATAATTTTCACATCAGTGTAGATTTTTTTCACACCTAATGCTTTAGCCTAGTTTTTCTTTTTTAATACAGAGCAGAAAACCATTGCATTCAGGTCCTATGAATATGGGTGCCCTATAAATGTTTTGAGGATGTTCTATTGGCTAATACAATTAAGAAGTGAAAATCAGTCTTTGCCTGATGCTGAAAGAGAAGCTTCTTTGATTAAGGGTGAGAGTTAGTTATCTGTAGTATTTGAAGAATACAAGAATACAAGATTGAGTATTTGAAAAAATACAAGAATGAGTATTTGAAGGCAGTTAGGGATTGTAATGATGTACTGAAATGGCCGTAGTGTTAGAGTCTCTTCTAAGCCCCAAGATCTTCCTAGCCTGGGGCAGTTGGCTAGGTTTCTAGCACCACACACGGTTTCCCTCTTTTGTTGAGTAGGCTTAATTAGTAGGCCAATTAGACAGTTGCTGGTTACATACAAGATTTGACTGCCGTTGTTGCACTTTAAGGGATATTTTGCCATGCTGATCATTGCTGTCGGAAATAGGCCTACATCTAGGTAGGACTATTGACTGTTCCCCTTCCTCAGCTTGCATAGCACTTTTCTGTTACTATGAAAGAAAGATCTCAGAACGGAGGCTTTCAGGGCAAAGCCAGCTCCAGTCTTTCATTCCTTTGTTGGAAAGGCATGATGTATTCAAGAATAAAGGTTTACCTTCAACCCCTAGGAGACAACCAAGCAGCAGTCAGAGCTCACTTTTTGGAACACTGCAATGAAGAGATCAACTGATTGTGGGGTTTCCAGCCCCAACTGACACAGCTACACAACTCCTACAGTAAAGACTCATGGAAAAATCGTGGAAACAAGCAGAAAGATTACAGGAATCAAAGAAACGAGAAGTCTGCTGTGAGATTGTGTCTGGTAAATATGACTGGAGTCACACCCACAATAACAAAACAATATGACTGCGTAGGAACAATTACAAATGCAGTAGACATCCCAGCATAAGTGGGGGAAATCTAACAGGGTCTCCTAGACAAAGAAGTGTACATATGAATATATATTATATATATATATATATAATATACTTATATATATATGTACAAGTTTATAAACTTATTTTACAAGAATGGTGTCTACAAATAAAAAATAATATGGGATCATTTGATTAAACCCCAAGTATGAGCTAGCATTGGGGGATATTTGGAAAGACCTGCAGAACCCTTTCTCTATACAAAAATTTCAAATTATAACTAACTAGGTTCTGATAGAAATTCACAGTAATTTGCCTCATTCTTTTACACATTTCAGAAGTAAAGAAAGGACTTGAAATACTCCAATTGTTATTGCTAAGGTCAAAACTGTAGGTAGTGACTTGCCCTCAATTTGTTGGTTGGTCTTGCTAGACTCAATTCTCATCACAGGTGAGGCTGAACTGGGACAGTATTGTCAAGGTACTGATGCCATGCAGGTGTAATTCATGAGGTATGAAAGGGGACATAGTTTTCACACCTGCAAAACTGCTCTCAAAAGAAAGGAAAGAAAGGACCGTACAGCATCTGAGTGTTTCCATAATCTTTATCTAAAAAAAAAGTCTCTCTCTTTCTCTGTCTCTCAGACCATGGATAGAACTGATATACTTTAACATAACGAAGGTGATTTATGGCAAGCCCACAGCCAAAATCAATGAAAATGGAAAGAAACTGAAAGAATTTCCACTAAAATCAGAAACAAGACAAGTTTGTCCACTCTATACCTATTCAATATAGCTACAGCAATAAAACTAATGAAGGAGATCAAGAGGATACAAATAGCAAGGGGGAAATCAAAATACCTTCATTTGCAGATGATACGATTATATGCATAAATGGCTCTAAAAGTTCATCCAGCTGATAAACACTTTCAGGAAAGTAGCAGGATACAAAATAAAAACACAAAATAATCAGTAGCCTTCCTATATAAAAATTGCAAATGGACTTAGAAAAATATTCAAAGAAAGAAAACCACTCACAATGGCCTCAAGAAGTATCTTGTGTTTTTCAAACAAAATAAGTGAAAGACTGGTATAATAAAAATTTTAGACATTGAAAAAAAAGAAATTGAAGAAGATATCAAAAGATGGAAAGATCTCCCAAACTCACGGATCGGTAGGATTAATATAGTAAAAATGGCCTCTCTGCCAAAATCAATCTGCAAATTCGATGCAATCCCCATCAAAGCTCCAACCAATTCTTCACAGAATGTGAAAGGACAACTTTCAACTTCATGTGGAAACAAGAAAACCCAGGGGAGCTAAAACAACTCTGAATCATCATTCCCAATTTCAGTTGTACCATAGAACTACAGCAGTAAAAGCAAAGTGGCATTGGGTAAAAACAAACATGTTGACCAAAAAGATAAAATTGAAATCCAAACATAAATATAATGGTTACAAAAACATGATTTCCTATGAAGAAACCATAAATACACACTGGAAAACAAACAGCATCTTCGACAATTGGTGCTGGTCAAACAGCATGGCTGAAAGTAGAGGGATGCAAAGAGATCCATACTTTTCATCCGGCACAAATCCCAGCTCCTGCTGACTCAAAGCCCTTGACATAAGGACAGAAAAGGTGATTCTGATGCAAGAGAACGAGGGGGAGTAGTCTTGAACTCCCTGGCACAGGAAAAGATTTTCTAAACAGAACAGCATTAGCACAGGCCCACTCTTCTCCAAGAGAATTCTTGTGCCACTGTCTTTGGCTGTTGGTAACAGTGTTTTGTTTGTTTACTCTCCTCACTGCCTCATGGTTTAGTTTTCTACTACAATCAGAAAAGTTGCTCAAAGCCTCTTCTCCACCACATTGCTACTTTATTTCCCACTTTTCACTATTTCCCCTTCAGGAAACTGCCTAACCTTCATATATTTAAATGCTTCCAAACTATTTTTAATCATCATTATATATGTATAGCATAAATACCGTCAACTCTATGTTCCAAAAAAAATGGCTTTTCAACAAATTAAAATATTCTATTTAGCTCTAAATATGGAAACTAAAAATATATTGCCTACTGCGAAATGAATTACTCATACATTGTATGTCACATTTTAAACTAACAACTTTATAACCTTAAAATACAGCTCAATCTTAAAGTATTAATTTTGAAATGATGCATTTGTGCTAATGATTTACTGGGAGGAAAAACCCTTTAATCTAACCCTTTCGCTTATGAACTTGAAAGTTGAACTCCATAGAAATGACTGATGGCAACAGCAGGGCTTTTCACCAGCTGATCAAAATTAACAGTTTCTTTCAATTGTTCTAATTAGGACCAAAGGGAGTTCTGGAATGTACCAACAGCATCTCAAATTGCTCTCTAGTTTAAAACTAGTTCCTGAGAAGGAATACCTGCTTTTATGTTTCCTTAAAATAGTTGAGCCAAGGTGCTGTTGCTATTGTTTAGAAAGAGCCTCTCTGAGAACGTGTCCCATGAGACAGGTTTTTTGTTTGTTTTTGGCATTGGTTATTTATTGTTTTTGTTTTTGTCTTCATTTCTGTATGTTGTTGTTTTTGCTTTTTTGTGTTAATTAGAAAGCAAAACAATTATATGTGAGAAACAATCATTTCATCTAAGAATGTATTATAAACCAGCCACTACCTGCGTTCTGTAAAATGAAGAGCCTAGGCCAACGTTTTATTTAGTGATCCTTTTTATCTTACCTGACAATTATTTCACACTCACATTGACATATAATCACAGAAACTAGATCGCTATTGCAGAAACAATCTAAAATTTTAATTGATTGAAACACGGAGGAATATGGAAGCATTGCTTCCAAATGTATGTCTTCACTGGAAATGGAATATCTTCAGAAGCCTTGTTTTGTGTTTCAGAGACAATTTGCTACCATTAAATGTTAGTCTCTTAAAACCTGTCATCTAGCATCTTCGTCCTAATTATTAATAATATTTGTCTCTTTCTCAATAGCAATACATTTTGAAAATAATCCACTGAAAGTTTAAATCGTATGATCAAGTTGGTTGGTATTTAAATTTAACATTAACCTTTAAAATTACATGAGTGGTGAAGCGTACATATTAAATAATATCAATATTTTCATCACTAGAGCAGACATAGTAAAGTTTAAAATATTCACTGCTATGTACTGCTATAGCATATATTTAAAATGTTTTCATGTCACACAATTGAATTATTTGCACCAAATATCTTACGATAAAGACCTCAGTTCTCTGTTAGCATCGGCCAGCCTGTAAAGTGGTTATGGGTGATGAAAATAGATCTCCTTGTTTTATCATCATTCCAAGCTACTTCTTCTTTGTATTTGGCAATTCTCAGTTCAAAGACCCCTGAGAGGGCATACTCTTTAACCTCATACACAATTCCTAAATAAGGAACTGACTCTTTCAACTCAGTGCTATGTTAAGATGTGAGCAATCACTTGTTGTAATTAGCATTCTTTCCTAGGAGAAGGAGGGTGGCTGGGTGGCTAAAAGGCCTAGCAGTCTTTGGGGAGACATTCCCTCCTAAGGCTGGACACAAACTATTTAAAACCTGTGTGAATGAGTTGGATTAACATGGAATCAACTGCCTTGGGAAATGGAGCCAGAGCAATTCCAAGGAGACAAAATACTTCAAGATAATCACAGCAGTGGTGAAAATCTCCAGACTTACTGGTCCTGTCAGTTTTAATTTTGCTGATGACATGAACACTGAGCAGTTCTACAAAGTCTGTTTTATGAGTGTAAATTCTCTTTTTACTTCCTGAAAACTTAGATAGTTTGCATACATACACACACACAATCCTCCTGCCCAAAGGTGGTGGTGGCAAGGGGACACAGAAAGAAAGGAAACTTTTCTGTTTATTTAGATATATGTGTAAAAAATTATCACTTTTAAATAGGAGCATTTTTATCACCAAATTGTGTACTATATTCAGGTATGTTTTATTTTTTAAATGGTAATTACCACCATGCAGCTTTTTAGAAGTCTAATAATAAATATATAATTAATATTTTTAAATAAATATATAAATTTTATAATTTGTTCAGCCAAATTTTACCCTGTTGGTGTAATTTCTCTTTATCAAATTTGATTGAAGACTTAAATATACTAATAAGAAATAGAATCTCAGGACACAGTGTGTCTGTAAAATTCCTATTACACTAGCACACAGTGAACCAAAATTTTCTTATTAATATGTGGATGATTATAGATAGTAAAGGTTCAAGTGTAGTTATCACTCTGGTCAGTATTTTATTAAGCAATGATAATACGTATTTATAGTGAAGTGATATGAACCACCTAGTCCTTCCTAAAAAAAAAACTATAATTATGGTTAACTACTCAGACATATCCATAAGATGTAGAATCTATGAATTATGTATGGGGGTGTTTCTAGACATGACTGACATTTAGGGTGAAACTAAATTATGGTGTTGAATGAAAATGAAGACATGACAACTTCTAGGTATGGTTGAGGAGGATTTTATTGTAGATATGAGGGAGAGGACAGGCAGAGACCATGAGAGGAGAATTGAGAGACAGGAAGAAAAGGGAGAGCACAAGTGGACCAAGAGATCCAAATGCCAGACAAGAGACCTGGTGGTATAAATTCAGGTTTAAATGAGAAAGAAAAGCTGGAGGAAGGGAAGAAAAGCCATTGGGCCAGACAGGTTTGGATATGGGATGTGATTTGCCAATCAGGGTGGCTCTGTAACAGGTACCTGCTGAGAGCACCTAGCAGATAGTATGTGCTTTGTTGTGCTTACAATCACCACGGTTAGCTATTTGCCCTCAGTTTCTTGGGACTTAACATGTGCAACTATGTGATTCATCACTAAATTCTATCCCAGGAGAACTGGAGACATCAGAAGCAAAGCCAGAATTAATCTTTGAATCTTTCATGCAACATGTACCTCCCAAGTTGAGCTGAACTAGCCAGCCAGCAATCCCATGAACAGCCCTGTCTTTAAGTCCTCAGCTCTAGGATTATAGGTGCATGCCAATATGTAGCTCTTTCTGTGGATTCTGGGAGCCCGAACTCATATCTACAGGCTTCTACAACAACCACATTAACAGAGTGAATCATCTTCCAGTCCTAGAAAAATGTTTATCTTCATTTTCAGCAGACTTGGCGATGGCAGGTGTGCTGTTCTGAAACTGATCAGCTTGCAAGACAACATTTTAAGAATTCAAGCTCCAAGTGAGTTCCCTAGTAAGGGGATCAGGGACTGTCTGTGACATGAACTCAGTGGCTGGCTCTTTGATCATCTCTCCCTGAAGTCAGAGCAGCCTTACCAGGCCACAGAGGAAGAAAATACAGCCAGTCCTGATGAGACCTGATAGGCTAGGGTCAGAGGGAAGAAGAGGATGGACACAAAGAATCAAAGAATCAGAGACTTAAAGCATTTCTGAACTATACTACTATAGTGATTTTTTTTCTTTCTTTCTTCTTTATTAATATCAGGAAGGGAACACTGAAGTGGAGGGTAAAGATTTTGCATTTCTCAGTGGTAAAGGTTGGTTAGGAAAAATATTATCTACTAAATGAAGGTTTCAAATTATTGTCTTTAAAATAAGACCAACAGCCCTGAAAGGTTATATTCTAACCATCTGATGGGTTGACAATGTACCTACAAAAATATAGGCTGGACCATGCATTAACTCAGCCTCCAGTTTGAAAATGTGAATGGAGAAAATGAAGTTAGCTAATGCTGTGTCCTGTGGGGTAAAGTCACATTTTTCCAGAGTCCTACTAAATGTTCATTTTTGAAAATGCTGAACTAGTGACTAAAGAGGATTTACCAGCTCCTTCTCTTTAGAAAACTCTTCACAACTTGCAGGGATGATCTTGAGAATTGTATCATTGGTAATTTTTTAAAAATCTTTTAGGTTATACTCTTTGATTTATAAGATAGATTTGCTCCATAAGTCTACATCTGCATTAAGGGCTACACTTTGTAATTTTCCATCCCTACTGAAATTCTTCAAAGTATAAGTAGGGTATGAACCTAGAAGAGACTTAAGGATGACAGCATGTGTGGCATGCAAAACTGTTTGGGGGCTGCTCCTTTTAGAGTAATAGCCAGAGTTGAATGCATACTATCATTAGAAATATTTTTCTTTATTTTAAGAAAGGAAATTCTAATGATTTGAAAAGAGTCTGAAACATGAAATATTTTGTTCTTTGAAAATGATACCTTTGAGTTTGAGAAAATAAAATAAAAATTGGAGGCTTAATATATGGGAAAAAATCCTGCCCTCCTTGGTAATTATTTTGAAAGGCAGAGAACATTATATTATAAAACTGCACTCCTGTAAGAGACAACAGAATAGCTTATATAGAATGAGGATGGGTGCTATGTTCAGAGAGGCTTGCTCTTCAGCTTGTCAACACCTGCAAGAATGAAGGTGACTTTGTAAAACTGACCCTTCGATATACATTTTTAATGAGTCACTAGCTATATTTGCAAATGCATTATGAAAAATATACTTGGTGAGAGAAATTTATTTATTAATTACACATACAGTTATATATATGAACTCAGCTACTAGATTTTTTCAGTTATACAATGCATCAAATTGTTTTTTAAATTTTTTCCCAATGCATAATAGCAGAGAGTAATAAGACTGTATTTTGAGGAAAAAAAATAATGTCTTCAATAAGAAAAGTTAGATTTATGTGTGAAATAGTCTAAAGCCAAACACAAAAATATTGCATATCTTTTCATTCCCACAAAATTAAAGGGTGTTATGATTTCTCAAGACATCACCTAAAGAAGTAAGAGAAAGAGCCAGCCCATGAGTTCATCATGTCAGAGACCGTTCTTTGTTCCTATTACTGGGGAACCCTCTTGGACACTGAGCTGCCATGGGCTACATCTGTGCTGGGGGTCTAGGTTATCTCCATGCATGGTTCTTGGTTGGAGTATCAGTCTCAGAAAAGACCCCTGGGTCCATATTTCTTAGTTCTGTTGTTCTCCTTGTGGAGCTCTTGTTCTCTCCAGGTCTTTCTATATCCCCCTTCTTTCATAATATTCTCTCTGAATCCCTCCATCACCAACTCTACCTGCTTCCAGTCCCATTTTTTTGTACATTACTATAACTCCATTCTATTTGATAGGAATCAAAATTTTGTGGGCATCAAATGTGCTGTATATATTTGCTTCTTCAGATTTGTATCAGGGAAAACACTGCTGGAAACAAAATTTACAAAAAGCGAAGAAGCTAGGACAGTTCACTGTTCTCATCAACATAGCTGGAACTCTTCCATCTTTGGCCACCTGGTTGACCAACTTATGCTAGACTTCACTAACTTATTTAGCTTTCCTATCCATTGTCCCTAAATTGTGAGCCTTGTGATGAGATCAGCACCCATTGATTTTCTCCATTTTACTGTACTTTGTGATTATTGGCTGCTTGGCTCTCTCATAAAGGTAATCAGTTTATTCATTTCTTATCTGTTAAAAACACACACAATGTTGTCCTTTTCTCTGATTTAATTATAACCCATGTATGCCACTAGTGGCATGATATGCCAGACCAACTTCAAAATTCTTCACTAAGCCAACTGACCTTTAATTACATTACAGACATTACTGACATCTCAGTTTATACACGAAGAAACTGAGGTACAAATGAGTTTGTTAAATTGCAACATTCATACATTGACCAACAGTGGAAAGATAGTTCTTATTCTTTTTAGTAATATATTTTATTAATTCTTTGCAAGCATCATACCAATGTGTTTCCATCCTATTCAACCCACATTCCAATTCTTTGTATATACATCCACTTTACCCTTACCTCCATAATCACCCATCTTTGAGTTTTCTCCCCCATTTCACAAGGGGTCTGGTTTGTATTTGCCAATTTCTCTTGGTATTGAGGCTTGCCCTAGTGTATGGTAAATCTAACAAGTGTCATAAAATTAAATAAATCTTATTTTCTCAGTAACTATCAAATACCGGTAGCACCTGAGCTAATTTTATGCCCACCTGCTGTAAATGCTGGGGTATTGCTGACTTCGGCTTGTTCAAGCGCATATGACCACAATTAAATATGTTCATATAAGCAACTGCCTTGGTGTGTCTGAAATCATCCACCACCTCTGGCTCTTACCTTCACTCTATCCATTCTTGTGGGAATATCCCTGAAACTTAGAGGAAGGGCTGTGGTAAATATATCTCATTTAGAGCCAAACATGCCTTAGTTTCCTAGTCTCTGCACATTTATCACTTTAGGGTCTTTATTCTAATTGTCATCTGTTGCAAGGAGGTTCACTGATAAGTGGAGAGATGCATTGTTCTATGGATGTAGTAACAGGACATTAGAAGGTGTTTTAATACCATCTCCATTTAGACATGCTATATTAGTTTTTATTCTTCACAATGTACTTACTTCTATTCTACCAGAATTGATTTCTCTTATAAATAGATGAACACATTCCCAACTATTTGATCAAATACATCACTAAGTGTCCAAGATGCCATGCCACACAAAAGTCAGAAAAGGGTTTCGGTCAAAGAGAAAGCAATGAAAGATTCGTGGCAGTTAAGCTGCTGATATTCATGTGAGTAAAATATTTGTGCTCTATGTATTAGCCACATGAAGGAAATTATTTTTAAAATTATAAATGCATTTCTAGAAGTCCAATAAGCAGTAAAATAAAAAAATAATAACAGCAATTAAAATAAAGGTGCCACAAGTATGAGCTTCATTTTTCATTTTATTCTTGTTTTAGAACCTTTGAGGATGGGAGTTTTCTGAATAATAGAGGCTGATTTGGTTTTGAGCTGGAGGCTGAGAAGTCAGAGAACATGAATACTTCATGATGCATCTGAAGTGGCAGAGGTCACCATCGGGTGTGTGTGCCACCGTGAACTGGAAAGTGTGGGCTTGTAAAACAAAGATATACCTAATATAAGGATTGTTAACCCCTTTCATGAGGGCTACATATCCATGAAACAAACATCTTCCTGAGTGCCATCTTCCAATAATACCATACTGCCAATAAATATTCTAACTTATTGAATAGCAAAATGGCTCACAGGGCAAAGAGGACCTGAGATCCATTCCCAGCATCCATAAAGTGGAAGGAGAGAAGACACCCCACAGATTTGTCTTTTGATCACCATTCCAGCACTGTGCTCCCTGTACCCATCCCTAACTACACACACACACACACACACACACACACACACACACAGGCACACATGTATACTCAATAGACAGTTGATTAGTGGTTACATTATTGAAGAAAATGGCTCCTCCTCCCCCCAGAACTGTGAACTGCCAATAGTTCCTCAGGGAGTGGAAGAACTACATGACCTGTCAGCAGTCCATTATGGAAGGCTCAACAACCCTGCCTTGAATAAATCTTGTGCAATCATCACAACTGTGAGTTAATGAGTGCCCAGAAGACAGTGCTCATCAGCCCAATTTCTTGTCTTCTGTCTCTTACATTCCTTCTACCACATCTTCCAGGATTATAAACACATGCTTCCATGCTCTACTTTTTAATCTGTATCTGGGTATCAAAAGAAGTACTCCCGGCTCATCACTATCTGTAACTCCAGTTCCAGGAGCTCTAACTTCCTCTTCTGACCTCCATGGGCAGTGCATACGTGAGGTGCACAGATATGCGTGCGGTTAAAACAGCCATATGCATAAATATTTCTTGATGCTATTATTTTTTAAAATATTTTATAGTGATGAAGATGTAGTCACAAATGTTTTGAGAACATTCAGACTGATTATGGTTAACAAAATACAAAGGACGTTTCCCTGTGACCTTTTGAGGCAGAGGATCCTTAATTTCTTAGTGAGATATTTAAGGCATTTACCCAACTTTCTTCCCTGAATTCACAGTTGTTGAGCTACTATCAAGGGAAGGTGAGAGCCTAGACCCAGGATACACAAACAGAAGTCTTTGCCAGCTGGGAAACAGTAAAGACATTGAATTATTGCATAAAAGAGCCCTAGACACCACACACTGGGATTTAACGTTTTGTTACACGATAAAATAAAAGCGCCAGTATACTTTCTGATCCATGTACCACTTACTAACCTGGTTGACTAACCCCTGTCTTGTATAGATCTCGTGCAATCATCACAACAATTGTGAGTTAATGAGTGCACTAACTACTAGTAGTGCACAAACACCTAGCAATGAGTGTTATATTTTAACAATCACAGTGTAAGTGATGTTGTAATGGCAGTCTAGTGTATCTGACTGACATCTGTTTATGCGTTCTAAACAGGACCTGATAGGTGAATATGCAAAATTAAGATCATCGTTTCTTCTCCAAACAATCATTACACTGCAGTGGGAGAGAACGAACTCAAAGACAGACTCCTTTTGGGGATGAGTCTATAAAGTGCCATGTATCATGCTTATGAATAACTATATATAATTAGTGATCAGTCATATTTTTTAAGTGGTGTATGTGTGTGTGTGTGTGTGTTTGAGTGAGAATAGCTTTCACATGGAAGGTCTTCCCTTTCACCAGGTGGGTTCCTGTGACTGAAACCAGGCTTTCAGGTTTCAAGGCTTAACAACAAGCGCTCTTACCAGAAGAGCACTTCTCAAGCCTATAGAAATGCTTTCTGGGTGAATACAAGATGGCAGCAACCAGTCTGCATCATATCTGAGAGGCAGAGGATCTGAGACTCGAAAACCAATGAATGGACAGGCGGTTGTAACCCAGACATCAGCTCTGGTGCTTCCTGAGAGCTGGGGTCGATTGGGTCCAGGGCAACCTGTGGCCATCTCCCCAGTCTGGGCATAGCAAACTATGCGCTTCTCGCCTTTCCTCATAGTCCAGTGAGTGTGGACCGGATCCAGGAACGCTCAGCTCTAGCAGCCAAACATCAGATCCCTGCTGCTCTCCTGAGGGCAGCTTCAGGATTCCTAGAACAGTGTCCCAGCCTCCAAACCACAGTTCTGCTGGTCACTCTATGGAGACCAGGTGAACAATAGAATCAGAGGGATTCTGGATCCAAGATGGTGGAGCCCAGACGAATCTGCGTTCCAGGAGTGCAGAGTTAGGCAGGCCTGTAAGCTGCAGCCCAGCTCCCTTCTGAGGCATCCCAAGGTTGCCACCCCTGCCCAAGCCCTTCGAGGCATCTGTACCTGTGCCACACCCATGCCTGTGCCTGTACCAGTGCCTATTGCCCTTGTTTTCAAGACGCTGGTGTCCTTGCCCTACCTTCCATAGCTGCATCCCAATGGCCAGCACCTATTCTTTTTTTAATTAATTCATTTATTATTAATTACAGTTTATTCACTTTGTAACCCAGCTGTAGCCCGTTCCCTTATTCCCTCCCAATCCCACCCTCTTTCCCTCAGCTCCTCCCATGTCCCTCCCCAAGTCCACTGATAGGGGAGGCCTTCCTCTCCTTCTATCTGACCCTAGCCTAACCGGTCTCATCAGGATTGGCTGAATTGTCTTCCTCTGTGGCCTGGCAAGGCTGCTCCCCCTCAGGGGGAGGTGATAAAAGAACCAGCCACTGAGTTCATGTCAGAGACAGTCCCTGTTCCCCTTACTAGGGACCCTCTTAGAGACTGAGCTGCCATGGGCTATACCTGTGCAGGGGTTCTAGGTTATCTCCATGCATGGTCCTTGGTTGGAGTATCAGTCTCAGAAAAGGCCCCTGTGCCCAGATTTTTTGATTCTGTTGTTCTCCTTGTGGAGCTCCTGTCCTCTACAGGTCTTTCTATGTCCCCCTTCTTTCATAAGATTCCCTGCACTCTGCCCAAAGTTTGGTTATGAGTCTCAGCATCTGCTTTGTTACCCTGCTAAGTAGAGTCTTTCAGAGGCCTTCTGTGGTAGGCTCCTGTCCTGTTTGCTGATTTCTCCCTCTTCCGATGTCTGTCCCGTTTGTCTTTCTGAGTGAGGGTTGATCATCTTCCCCAGGGTCCTCCTTCTTGCTTAGCTTCTTTTAGATTTTAGTATGTTTATCCTATATTGTATGTCTAGTATCCACTTATAATTGAGTATATACTATGCCAGCACCTATTCTTGAGTCCCTGAACTTCGGGTCTTTCTGAAAATTACTTCAAACTCATTGGTTGCAGGTTGCAGGAACAAAGAGCCAAGGCTACAGACAATCAGATGGCTAGAGGCTGACAGAAGAGCACATTCGACAAAACCTGAGACATCATGCCTCTACCAGCAACCACAAAAAGCAAAGGATATTCAAATGCCACTGAAACACAAGAAAAAGTTATATACATACATATGTATGTATGTGTATATATATATATATATATATATATATATATATATATATAACTATGAACTATTTTAAGTTAAATATCCTTTGACAATGAAACAACAAAATAGTTTTTCAAGAAAGATGCATACATACCTGCAAAAATTTCTTTTGTTTTACCTTTATTTAAAAGGCCATTATAAGAACTGATTGCTTTCCGGAATGCTGGTTGAAAGCCCCTACTCTTCTTAAAGTAACCATGTTTAAATAGAAATTTGATATGAGTTTCTGGCCTGAAATCTTTCAGTGGCTTGCAATTACCAAGGAGGAAACTTCACAGCACTTAGTATCATATTTAAACAGAATCACCATTCTTGATTGCTCTGCTCTTTTCGGATTAACACATCAGCAATATGGAGTCATCACAGGTCATCTGTGTGCTGTGTTGCTGCCTCCATGGAAAGCTTCGGTTTCCAGTCTGCTTCAATGTAGAATGATTTGAGGGACTTTTTTTTTTTTTTTAATGTCAAGGCATTCAACAAATGCCATGATATTGATTATCCAGCACCAAATGGTTAGCCATGAGATGATATACATAAAAATAAAGTTATATAAATTGAGCAGGTTATACCCCAACCAAGGACCATGCAAGGAGAGGACCTAAAGCCCCTGCTCAGATATAGCTCATAGACTCAGTCTCCAAGTGGGTTTCCTAGTAAGGGGAGATGTCTTTGACATGAACTCAGTGGCTGGCCCTTTGATCACCTCCCCCTGAGGGGGGTACAGCCTTGAGAGCCCACAGAGGAAGACAATGCAGCCAGTCCTGATGAGACCTAATAGGCTAGGGTCAGATAGAATGGGAGGAGGACCTCACTTATCAGTGGACTAGGGGAGGGACATAGTAGAAGAAGAGGGAGGGAGGGTGGGATTGGGAGGAGACAAGGGAGGGGGCAACAGATGGGATATAAAGTGATAAATTATAATAAACAATAAATAAAAATTAAAAGAAGAAAGTAAACATCACCTACAATAAAGTAAGCTGCAGAGTGAAAACAGTATAGTCAGGCACTGTTAGTAAATGACAAAGCGAGTGACCAGTAGAAAAATCAGTGTTGCTCTGAGAAATTAGTAAACTCCTATATCAGGAAGCCAAGTCTTTAAATAGATAGGAAACTAAGCCTCATTATTACATCTCATTTCGTAACAATCTACAGCAAAAGATCCCTAAGGTTTGCACCTGTCACCAGGGCCCTGAAGCTTGGTACTCTGCTGGGTGAGGTTTCAGCATGTTGCTGAAAGCTGTTTCCCACCAGACCATCTGAGTACATTGCCTAGAAAAGCCTGGGACATTTATATCACCATTTTTTCGTATGATTCTTGTCTCCAGATTTCTTTTACCATGGAACTCTGAGATGTTGCCTTGTGTAGAGATGTTTTATACAAATTACAGGCGGCTTTGATCCACAAAGACACAGCAGCATACATGTTCATTTTCTTGAAGAAAGTCTGTGTTTCTAAAGGAAATTTAGGTACCTACTATGGACCTCACACCACAGGTTTTTCCTTCTCTGATGCTAGAACACATGTAATAACAAAATGACTTAATAGCAGAAAATCACATTACCTTAGAAAAGACAATTTTAACTATCTCAAACCTGGGTAACTCCTGCAGCTGTCAATAATTGCTCTTGTAAGTACAGCTACTTTACCTGTTTCAGGAGGCATCTTTGCCCTGTTATTTCTCCCTAGTAGAGGGTGATGATATAATTCGATGGATTAGCTGTTATCGTTAGATAATTAGGGCCACCAAAGCCTTAATGGATACCACACTCAACACCTAGGTAGCTGGATGGTATGACGTAAGTATCCCATGACCATAAATGAGCCTATGTTTGGAAAATGGATATGCTCAGGGTTCAATTAGCAATGAAAGACATTACAGCCATTATGGATCAATTCTTCTGCTTCAACTGTCCAAAGAGATCACAAGGACTGAAAGGGTCAAGACCATCGTAAAACCTGGCCCACCATCATGGCCTCATTAAAACTTGAAGATAAATTGAATTGATGATGTTTGAGGGACACATTCTACCCTGAGATCTACTCGAGTGCCATGACTTCACTTGTGTGAAAAGAAAACCCTAACATGATGATTATCTTTCTGAGGCAATTGGCTTCTGCCATGGATGGAGAAGTTATCACAACAATTTCTTCTGTTGCTTCATCTCCTACGTAGTGATGTAGAGAAACATGAGAGGTGAGAAATCCAAGACCCACTATAAAGTATTCCGCAAACATAAAGAAACAGGGAGCCACACTGTATTTCATTTCTCAATCAATACTAAACAGGCAAAGTAACTTTTCTCTCAATAGCATATGTAATGAAAAAGAGAGGCAGAGTAACATCTGCATCCATACCTTGCTTATGATGTCTGATTTTAGGAAAAATTCACGATCTTATTCGTCAACTCAATTACTTGCTCATTCAACATGATTTCCATTATTTCCTTTCAGCACGGTCATGTGGTGGCATCTTCCACAGAGTATGCTAAAAGAAGAAACAATCTAGAAGTTCCTAAATGCTGCAACCTTTTTCTTTTCTTTTTTTCTTTTTTCTTTTTTTTTTTTCTCTCTCACTTCCCTGAAGATGGTGCCCTTTAAAACTATCTCCTAATGTATTTCTTGATTTCAGATCAGAACACATTTTTCTAACGGATTGTCCTTCCTCTCCTCCAGACACTTTTCTGTATTCCTTGCAGGGAAACGCCAGCCAGCTGGAATAGTGGGATGTAGGGCGAGGACTACAGCTGGGAATTTGAAGTCCACAGGTGTCCATTCTCACATCTGATGGCTTGCCAAAATAAAAGCCGGATTTGTTGAGGGGCTCCCCACAGTTGTTTCACAGAAAGACAATGATCCCCTGGCACTAATAGTGATAATCCCCTCCTCCGAATCTGACTTAGTCCTTGATCTAGAGCCACATGCCCCTTTCCTTACCAGGACTGAGCCAGTATCAAGTTCTCCAGCCTTTTCACAAGTGGGTGGCAGACAGTCAGGGCAGGAATTAGATGGCTACAGGTGGCACCACCTGCTAGACATGCTTTTGAGTGTTTTCTGTTTCATTATTGCTACACACCATTGCATCATTCTTTCTTTTCTTGCCAATAACCATGGTGCCATTTGTTTGAGCTTAAGTCTGTCCCAAATTCTGATTTGGGATGAAAGGAATTTTTTTTCTCCTTCAGAATATGAAACAAATCCAAGAAAAAGTAATTGTTGTGCTGCATATAAAGAAAAGCAAGGTAATCTAATTGGAAAACCCATAAATTCACTAACAAATAGATGAGGAGAATGTATTGATAATTATACAAGGCATATATTGGAGTTGTTGAATATAAAAATCTGCAAATTGACCCCCTTAATAGTATTTATAAAAGCAAAATTAAAATTTAAGCATTTTCATTAGTAAAGATTAATCCCTAACCCATCTGTTTCTACTTAGGTTGGTACCTTAAGCATATTCCTTTCAGACTGTGTGCCATATTATTTTATGTTTCCCATAAGCTTTAAACAAATGCATGGAAGAAGTGTTTGTAGGACTTCTCAGAGAGGGTGTTACTTTACTCTGTCTTGAGTGAGAAAAACAGAGGACAGAATCATACTTAACCAACAAGCAAAAGATGAGGCAGTTTGACAAAGTTTTAATTTGAATTCATAGTGTTAAGTATTATGTTTTCATTAATTAATTTATTTACTTTATATCCCATTGGGACTTTCCCTTCCTCTGATGCTTGAATCTCACTGAGAAGGGTAAATAAAATAGCCATTTTAAGTACTATTTTTTTTAAAAGTTGTGATCAAACTTCCTTGAGGTTTATGCATTGGTTGGAAAAGACTCTGCAGTAATGGTGCCCACCTATGACATCCACAGGTCTAAATGGAGCTCAAAATATAGCCACCAAAGATATCACTCCAATTTTGTTTTTCTTTTTATTAATTAGTAAGAATCTTAGTAATGAAGTAAAACAAACCTGAGGCATACAGGGGAAGGACACTCATAAAAGAACAGGTTAATAATATGTAGATATAAATTAAATTAAATTAAAACAAACTATGGTGCTGACTCATCATAGGAGGAAGAGAAGAAAGAGAGACAGACAGAGACCACTGCAGTTTAATGAATGTAGCTATAAACAAGGGAAGAACATGCAATAGAGAATGCAGTTTTAAATATTTAAGAAGAAAAGAGCTGTAAAGCCCAAGGAGGAAAAGAGACAACATGTTACACATTTTCTGTTTCCCCCCATTCCAATTTCCCACCATGGCTTCCCATTGAGGTCCTCATGAGTTAGCCTTCCAGGAGCTATAGAATTAAGAGTGGGTATTTGGAAAGAAAAAAATTAAATATCTTGAAGCAACTTTTAATATACTCCTGAACTGAAGAATCTATAGTTTTTCTTCTCTCAGATCACATCATGGCCAGGGAAGTTCATGTTTAATGTCCCAAAGTTCTCTTATAAGACCCTAATGAAAAGAAAAGGGAAAAGATAAACTCAAAATAAGAGAAAAAGGAGGAAGAAAGGAAGGAAGAAAGGAAGAAAGGAAGGAAGGAAGAAGATAGTGAATGGGATAGAAATACAAGCATCTTGCTAGTTCTTCCTTCAAGCCTAAATCAAAATGCCCAAAATGACAATTATAGTTTTTACCTTCTCCAACACATTCCATATTACTCTTCATTTTAGCAATTATCTTGGCTGAAGAGTATCTCTTTCCTTGTTGTGATAAATCAAAATTTCATGTTTCTTTTTTTTAATTTTATTTTTTTTTCTTATCAGTTACAAAATTTCATGTTTCTGCTGCTTCTTACTCCTCATAAATACTAAGCAAAGAAGTGTGAGAACCAGAGGTAGCATATGTGTTCAGCAGAATGGTATTTGTTGGACATGGCCGAGCTATTGCACACATGATATCCCAGTGGCTGTAAAGACACGAAAGCAGGTTGATCCCCTTGAGGACTCTTCTGTAGCTGAGGGGCTTGTAGAAACTGATGGCCTCTGGAGAGGGGAAGTCAGTTTCCTTTATATTTCTCCTGAAAGACTATCAGTTCTCCAGTAAATGATCCAACATATGTGGTCAAAACGGCGGCACTGCGTGGATCACAAATGAGCATATGAAACTGGGAAGGAAAAGTAATGGGGAGAGAGTGAAGGGATTAGAAGAGAAAAATGGGAGCTGGATTTGTGCAAAAATGTATTATATGTATATATATTTTTCAAACAATAAAAATACTTTTAGAAATGCTAAGGCTATGACAGCAATCATTTGATATCTTAATGCGAAGTGCTGAGGTGCCAATAATTTTAAATATTCCGTTGCTCATCATTTTATATGTATGTATATATTTGCATCATACATACATATCATATGCATACCCATACTGCATTTACATATGCAAATACATGTACAAAATTAGACTACAGGTGAAACCAGAGAATTAGATTTATGTGTTTACGTAACTGATAGATAAACTCAGGAGACATTGCTGGAGAGTCTCAAGTTCTGAGAATCCAAAGATATCTAAAACCAGTGGCTACATTTTATTTGTACCAGTAAGTCTCTGTCTGTATGCTTATGAGCCTGAGTTTAAAGGAAATTTTTATAAAATGACTGTTTTTAAACTGTATGTGAACACCTTCCAGAAGGTTCCACATCAGTTTCTATAAGCATTCCACAGGAATCATCTAAAGATCAATTTTTGCTGTCGTTAACATTTCATGTGGCATTTTTAAACCAAGTGACAAGTATAAATTTGACTCAAGCTAAGTACAACATTAAGGTTTTGATTCATTGAATCTACAGTGTGAGAGATGGAATTTTCACCATGCCTCCTGCAAACAGTCAATAGGCTGCCAAAATAAGGGAAGGCCTCCATTTAAATTCACATAGAAAGTCCAGTCTTTTACATTTGATCTTTAAATTACAAGAAAATATAGATTAGTGGAAAAATGTAAACACCTGCTCATAAAGAACCATCTCCTAGTCATAGTGGGATTGTTACATTGTTTCTCCCAATTTTCCTCTCCATAGCACAAATGCATTTTTTGTTTGATATCTCTTAATAAATATACTAGTTTTATTATACCTATCAAGTATCTCTGTTCTATTTGATATGTTTTAAAGGCTCTACTAAATTTACTACATATGTTCAATATCACTGTTCTGTCTCCTTAAGGAGATAAATTTGTGCATGTATTACTGTTTTATCTTATAATGATTAAAACATCTTCCCATTCCTTATTGTTTTTCGTAGTGTTCATTCCTATGCTTGGCCAGGATGTATTTAAAGTGATTATTGATAGGGAATAATTGAATATATGATTTTTCCAACTGCTGATATTTTCTGGCATTTTTTTGGTTGCCCTACTTAGTCTTCCTCCTACTATAAAATTAGTAGTTATATTTAGTTCTGTTGGATTTTATACATGTATTGTTATTCTTTAACAGCCTCAAGTAACAAAGGCTAGAATTATGCCACTGAAAGTATAATTGAATCCCAGCTCAAACATAGCATACTGATTTTTACTTCCGTCTTTATGCTTGTTTTCTGTAGCTATTCTCTTTATCCCTTATTTTTATATTCTTTTGAAAGGCAGCACATAACAAGAAATCTATGCTCTTTTAGTGTTTATTGTGGTATTGCTTGCTGAAAACCTATATTATGTAACAAACTTGTAAAACTTTATCTTTGTTCATGACTGAAACTCTGTAGCTGTTGAAAAGTAGCTCACCATTTTCTTCCTATGTCTACCCACTCGCAGCTCTGCTAGGTTAGAATGCATAAGATAACTCATATGAGTAGAATAATATAACACATTCTTCTGTGACGTTTTCATTATAGCATAATATCGTCAAGCTGTATTCACGTTGGGAACATGAAACAATTTTACTAATGTTTATGTTCCATTGTATGTGCCTCTCCCATGCTCTCCATCAATAAGGTCCTCAAATATTTAGCACTTTTCTATCTCTTCTATCCTGTCAATGGTGCTACAAAAACATATGAGAGCACAAACATCTCCTGGAGGAAGAAATAAAGTGATACAAATAGAAAAGGGAGAAATCAAATTACACTTATTTGCATTGCAAATTGTTCTCAGTGTGAAGGACTATGGATTCCACCAGAAAGCTCTTAGATATGATAGAGGCTTTCAGCAAGGTAGAAGGCCACAAGATAAGCATACAAAATTACTAGGTTTTTCACATGCCAATAATTAACATGCTGAAAGGAAAAATGTCAGGAAACCTTCCAGTTCATAAGAGCCTAAAAATCCCTTAAAATACAAATAACTCAGGAGATGAAACAATGAAAAATATCTATGCTGAAGAAAGAATTCAAAGAGTAGAGGAGACAATGAAAATACATACCTGTGATCAAAGATTTATAAACTAAATTTGGAAAAAAAAATGACTGTATTGACAAATGTTATGCACAGATTCAAGGTAAATGCCAACAAAATGCCGACAACATTCATTAATAAAGAAACTAATCCTAAAATTTATATAGGAACATTAAAGATAACAAATAACAAATAGCAATCCTGAGCAAAAAGGGTATGTTGAAGTTATCCCGACATTATATTTCAAATTATAGGACAGAGTTATAGTGATGAGTCAGTATAGTTTTGGCACAAACAAGCATACAGACCAATGGAATAGGGTGGGAGAAAAAAAATCTTGAAATAAGCCGCAGAACTTCAGCTAGCCACTTTCAGGAAGACAATAAAAGTGAAAGTGAGGTGTTTTTTGTTGTTGTTGTTGTTGTTTTGTGTGTGTGTGTGTTTGTGTGTGTGTGTTTATGCTGCAACTTACCTGAGTGTCTATAATACATATGTTCTATGGGTTGTTTGGGATTCTTAATATTTTTGAGATGGTTTGTGTTAAAATTCAGCTGCAAAGGATCATTCTGAGTGAGCTATCCCAGAAGAAGAAAGACACACACCACACACGGTATATACTCATTGATATAGACATGTAATATAGGATAAACCTACTAAAATCTGTACATCTAAAGAAACTAATCAAGAGGGAGGACCCTGACTAAAATGCTCAATCCCCATCCCGAAAGGCAAAGAGGAAGGACATCGGAGGAAGAAAACAGGAAACAAACTAGAAACCCACCATGGAGGGCCTCTGAAAGGCTCTGCTCTGTAGACTATCAAAGCAGATGCTGAGACTTATGGCCAAATGTTGGGCAGTGTGCATGGAATCTTGTGTAAGAAGTGGGAAATAGTAAGATCTGGAGAGGACAGGAACTCCACAAGGAGAGCAACAGAACCAGAAATTTGAACACAGACATCTTCCCAGAGACTCATACTACAACCAAGTACCATGCATAGAGATAACCTAGAACCCCTGAACAGATGTAGCCCATGACAGTTTAGTGTCCAAGTGGGTTATATAGTAATGGGAAGAGGGACTGCCTCTGACATAATCTGATTGGCCTGCTCTTTGATCACCTCCCCCTGAGGGGAGAGCAGCCTTACCAGGCCACAGAAGATAACAATGCAGACACTCCTGATGGATCTGATAGGCTAGGATCAGAAGGAAGGAGAGGAGGACCTCCCCTATCAGTGGACTTAGGGAGGGGCAT
This sequence comes from Meriones unguiculatus, assembly GCF_030254825.1. Lineage (NCBI taxonomy): Eukaryota > Metazoa > Chordata > Mammalia > Rodentia > Muridae > Meriones > Meriones unguiculatus. Next base: position 89,729,819 of record NC_083354.1, on the reverse strand, counting down.
GTGCGAAGAAGGGGGTGGGAGGATGGGATCGGAAGGGGAGGAGGGAGGGGCTTATGGGGGATACAAAGTGAATAAAGTGTAATTAATAAAAATAAAAATAAATTAAAAAAATTATTTGGGTTTCTTACACCATGAAGTATGTTGTAATTATCCTCACCTATGCTTATTCTACTCTTCCAAATTGTCCTTTTCTACTTTCATTTTTTTTTTTTTTTTTTTTTTTTTTTTGCTTGTGGCGGTGGCTGCAGTGGCTGTGTGTCCACACTCACAGGGACCTTACCAGTAGAGGGCATTTTTCAGTTCTCCTCTGGATCCTCCATCTTTTACAATTTATTCACACTTTCTGCCACCCAGTGAATATGAATAATACCCATGTCTCATTATGGACTCAGTACTCAGAAGTAGCACATTCCTGCACAGGACCATAGCCAAAATGTTTGACTATGTTTACACAACAGGAGTGTATTTCTTCCTATACTATAGACCAATCTTGGATCCAATTGGAAATTGGCTGGTTACCCCAAGAACAATGATACCACTATTGTACCAGTGGATATATCTTACCTAGCAGCGAAGGAGGAACAGTAGATATGAGGATTCAGCCAAAACAAAGGGCAATAAAGGAAACGACTACTTTGTAAAATAACTAAAATTGTGGGAAATTGGGGGATTGAAATTCAGGGAAGCTCTCTTGGGAGGGTAGATATTGCTACTTTAAGAAGTCATAGGATTTTTGTTATATTTTTTCAATCTTCAACAAATGTTTTATTTACAAAAAATTATTTTAATACCTATAAGGTTCTTTAAATAATAATTTTTAGTTTTTTGAGATTATGTTATAATTACATTATTTCCCATTGCTTTTCCTTCCTCCACACCCTCCTGTAATAACCCTACCCAACTCTTTCAATTACCTGGCACCTTTTCTTTAATTGTTATCATACAAACATGTGGGGCCTAGGTAACACGGAACCCAGAGTGGCCAGTGCTGAGCAGGAATTAGCGTCGAGTTGCAGGAAATCTCATCCTGAGAACTGTATGGACCACTCCCTCCCCTGCCACTGCTCTGCATGTCCCTGTGTTCCCCACCTTTGCCCACCAGAGGAGGTTAGGTAGTTGCAGCCGGGTAAAACGTCCCCACTCCTTATAAGGTCAAGTCCAGCAAGCACCTGGAATTCCTCCTCAAGGGAATAAAGCATTCCCAGCATCTTAGCCTCAGCCAATGATGTACACTCACTCCAAACACGCCCGCCCACTCCCAGAGGTTTAAATACCCTGTTACCCTCAATTAAATGAGCTGTTCAACAGAGAAGCCTCCTTCAGGAGAGTCTGTTCTCACCCACCACCTAGGTCCATCCATGGCCTCTGTGCCTCTGCTTCCTCCCCTCAGGATCTCTGGTGCAGTTGCAGGATGACCATACTGGGAAGGGCTGAGAAAGACTGGGAAGAGGAGCCCTAACAGGAACGTAACTTCCTCAGACTGTTTAATGTTATTTGTATGTATATGTTTACAGGGCTTGCTCATCACCATTACAGAAAACATCAATGAATTAAAGAGCAGAGTCTTGGGACCCAGTCCTGATGCATCTACAACATTACTCCTTCACCTAAGTTTCAGGGATCATTGAGGAAAAGGAGGTGGAAAGATTGTAAAAGCCAAAGGAACAAGGTGTTTGTTGTGGGATTTGTTTCAGAGATTGTCAGAAGTTATACTCATGAAGTCTCACCAACATTGCAGCCTAAGTATGACCTGAACAAGAACAACACCAAGGAACAATCTAAGATGGAAAGGGAAGAGGTTCAAACGGTCTAAGTCAAGACAAAGTACTACAGGCAACTAGAAATTCTGAGAGTTTTCTGAGGGGAAGAACTGTAGATTTTTAAATCAAAACACCAGTAGTTGTGTGTGTGTGTGTTTTCTGTATAACTTCCTGTGTGTTGTTGAAGACACAGCTCCCTAAGCATTATAGGATTGCAAACCAGAAGTAGATGATGAGAACTATGAATGAAGACAGCGCCTTCTTTGGATCCAAGCACAGATACAAAGATGGAACAGAGTTAAAAGCTTCCTGCCTGCCAATCAGCACTAAAATTTCCATGCAGGCTATAGGGAGAGAAAAGTTATCAAAACTTTAACCCACTATGACCCTGTGTGCTATAATATTTAGAGATTTTTAATATGTAAGATCATACTATCTGTAAAAGATGATAATTTTGCTTTGTTATTTCCAACTTACCTGTCTTTTCTGTCTTCATGTCTAATACTATAATGAGCAGAAGTCATGACAGTAGACACTCTAGCCATGTTTTCACTTAGAGGAAGTCATTTCAGCTTTTTTTTTTTTCCATTGAATATAATGTTAACTGTTGGATTTCCACCTATGAACCTTAACACAGTGAGGTACATTCCTTAATCCAGTTTTCTTGGTATTTTTTATGAACAAATATACTATTGTAAGATTCATTTTTCTGAACTCATTACTGTGATTTTGTGGGTGTTTTACCATAAACTGTGATAATATGGTATATCTTAAGTGATTATTTTCATCCCAGAACTACGTACAGTGTATTCAGACATTTTTTTTATTTCTTAGTGACTATTAATTGTGGAATGAATGGTAACAGAGATATATCTTTATATTTCAGGTTATTTTAGCATAAAATTAATCACAATGATCTCTTATCTCTTCTAAATTTCAGAGGCATATGTTTTAATATCTCTTGTTTTCTGCTTCATCACATTGAGTTATTTCTTTTTTCCTTATTAATCTAACAAGCTTTTTTTTTACCTTTTCAAAAATGGAACTAGATTCACTGATTTTTTCCAAAGTTATTTTTCTATTCCTATTTCCTTCCTTCTGTATTTTCCTCTTGTTTATAGTTTCTTTTTTTAGCAAGCACGAGTGCACACACACATACAAGCTTAGAATGATTCTTCAGTGTTTCAGTTAAAAAATGTTCTGATTGAGTAATTACTGTAAAATCCCTCTGGCATTTAAGAAAATGCTGTTCTTCAGAGCCAAGAAAATACAGCATAGCATCAAATTTTCTATGATAAAGGAAGTAACTACAGAAAGATTTTATTTGCTCAAAGGAATCAGTGCCTTTTGATAGAGAACAAAAACCAAAAATATCCCAACTGTGGTCAATACTTTCAAATCCAGCATATCAAACTAGATTTTCATTAGAATGCTATTATTTTCACACTAGTAATTCAAAATCCAAGATCCTCACCTGAGTCCTTTCATTTCATGGGAAATGTTAATTTTCCACCACTGTGTGTGGCAGCCACTGTTCGTTCAGGATCCAGACCTCTGGCAAAGCCCTTTGGTTTGTTGGCAGCATCTCTTTTCTTCTTCAATTCACTATCATCAGATTCGCTGTCAGATAAGGGGTTTCCTTTTCTTACCATCTCATTCTTTTTTTAACTACCTTTTTGAGAAGAAATGCTTCAATTAACCCTGGAGAATTCAAATTTTCTTCTGGTTCCCAAGTATTTTCAGCGTGTGTGAACACCTTACATACTCCACTGTTTCATTCAGTTCACACCAGTTCTGTACATTTTCTACCACAAATTCTTGAGGCTCGGATTATTCAGTTTCTTTCTGTTTCTTTGCCATTTCCCTCTCATTATCAGTTTCTATTCTTAACTCGTTGTATTTGGAAAAAAAATGTATAGTGTTATTTCAATCTTAGTTAATATTTGTTGAGTCAATTGACATACTATCCAGAGAACATCTTGTGTGCTGTTGTTGTTGGCATCATTCCTTCAGTCTTTACTTGATAAGTGTGTTGATATGCATATATAATGGTGATCGTTAGACTATCAGAGTGAGTCTACTAGCCTATACTTACATGGTGTTCTTTTCTTCTCTCACACTTTTGATGGAAAGTGGTTTTTTTTAATTAATTTATTTATTTATTACAGTTTATTCACTTTGTATCCCAGCTGAAGCCCTCTCCCTCAGCCCCTCCCAATCCCACCTTCCCTACCTTTTCTTCTCCTATCTCCTATGCCCTTTCCCCCAGTAATGGGAAAAGGGAAAGTGTATTTTATTTGATAAGAACATGGCAAACACTGATCACATGGTCATCACTTTTACAGAATAATTTTTGCTCTCATCACTTAGATCAGTATATTTTAAAATCAAAGTTGAGATTCCCATGCCTGGCATATCTTCTTAATGCATTCATCCAGTCTGACATTTTTTTGTGAGGAGTTTCCTCACCCATAAACTACATATTGATAAACATTTACTGTTGGCATTTTGTTCATTGCTTTTTTTTTTTCCATCTTTCACTTTTTTAAATTTCTTTTTCTTTCCTGATGACTTGCTCTACATTTTGTTCCTTTATAGTGACATGATTTGACTCTTTCCTTGTTTACTTATTTACATGTTCTATGTTTGTATACTCACACAGGGATTATGTAAATATATTACAGCTATACCCACATATGCTAAACTCATAACTTCATTCCCAAACTCAGACTCTGTATTTTTTACTCAAGTCTCCCAGATCGCTTATGTGATCGATGTGATGAGTAGTATTTTATTCTTACTTTTATATTTTTTTCTCTAACTCTATACTATAATTAAATGTGATAATACCCAGCATCATTTGCCGTTACCCATAACCTAATGTCTCCATATTCATTTCTGGGAGGCTTTGTACCTTTATGTTACTCCTCAGTGTTTCTTTGTGAACTTCAAGCACTCCACACCCCATGGCATATTTTAGAAGGCAGATCTACTGGTAATAAATTCCCTTGTTGACTTGTTGACTCATAAGGTCCTTACTTTCTCTACTTCAAAGGACACTTTTAGACATAGTATCCTTTGTAAGTTTTCCTTTTCGGCACACTTATTGCATTGTACTACTCTCTCCCGAGAATTCTCCTTGGAGAAAGCTGATGAGTGTCATAGGTTTTTTCCTAAAAACGAGACAAGTCATTTTTCTTTTGTTACTTTTAAGTTGACCAGTTTTCTTTGACTTCCAACTGCTTAATTATTTGTTTAGGTTTGTCATTCTCTTGATTTGAACGCTGTCGGTTTCTGAAATTTTATGAAATAGGACCATGAATGGAGATAACCTAGAACCCTTGTAGCCCATGACAGCTCAGTCTCCAAGTGGGTTCCCTAGTAATGGGAACAGGGACTGTCTTTGACATGAACTCAGTGGCTGGCTCTTTGATCACTTCCCCCTAATGAGGGAGCAGCCTTGCCAGGCCACAGAGGAAAACAATGCAACAGTGCTGATGAGACTTGATAGGCTAAGGTAACATGGAAGGAAGGGAAGACCTCCCCTATCAGTGGACTTGGGGAGGGGCTTGGGAGGAGATGAGGGAGGGAGGGTGGAATTGGGAGAAGATGAGGGAGAGGGCTACAGAGGGTATACAAAGTGAATGAACTGTAATTTATAAAAAAAATATAAATATTATAAAAAGGTAAATATATTTTAAAAAGTGAAAAAATAACCAAGTAAGGGGAACAAGGACTATTTCTAATAGGATCTCAAGGGCAGGCTCTTTGACCTACCCCCCCCTTAGGGGAGGAGCAGTCCTGTTAGGCCACAGAGGAGGACTTTGCAGCCAGCCCAGAAGATACCTGATAAAACAGGGTCAAATGAAAGGGGAGGAGGTCCTCCCCTATCAGTGGACTTGGAAAAGGGGCAGGGAGGAGACCAGGGAGGGAGTGTGGGGTTGCGGAGGGAATGAGGGAGCGGGATACAGCTGGGACACAGAGTTAACAAAATGTAGGAAAAAAAAGTGAAAAAATATATGTGAAATTGATTCCTTTTCGCCAAACCCAACTATTAAATTCTCAAGTATATTTCCTTCTGCTGGACTTGGGAAAATACTGCTTGCTATTATCTTATCTAAAACTTATTTAAATAAGTTTTCTGAGTGCTTTCTCCCTCCTTTATCTCTTGTGATCAACCATACTTTGTACCTTGGTCTACTTGATGTCTTCACTTTTTTGATCTTTTGATGTAAATGGCCTTTCTTTAAAGTTGCTGATACTTCAGTTTATTTTGTATTAAAAACTTGCAGTATACTTTTCAGTTAAATTATTAAATTTAGCAATACTAATTTTTTTATTTCTGTATTTTTATGTAGATAATGAATACTGTTAAGTCTTTTTGTTTAGAAATGGTAGATATTTGTGATGGTTATTTTGTATTTTTTAAATAAAATTCTGTATTTCCAAATCATTAGAATTAGTATTGCTAATTTCTGTAAGTTTTTTTTCTCTTCATTGTTTGGCCATCTGTCCTTGTTTCATTGTATGACATGTGGAGGTGTTTTCTGTATTTGGAAAAACACATCTCTTGACTTTTTTTTCTTTATTACTTTATTTTTTTTATCAGTTACATTTTATTAACTCTGTATCCCAGCCGTGTCCCGATCCCTCATTCCCTCCCTCCCTCCCTCATCTCCACCATGCCCCTTTCCAAGTCCACTGATGGGGGGACCTCCTCCCCATTCATCTGATCCTGTTTTATCAGGTATCTTCAGGACTTGCCTTTTTATAGACATTTTTATAGACATCCAAGGGATAGGAGAGAAAAGGGTCTTCACTAAACAGCCGGCCTAGTACGGTATGTGTATATTTTTCAGGGAACATCGTCTCTTACTCCCCATTTGATTTGTGTGCAGTACTGTAAGGTGACTTGTTCTTAAATCGCTAAGACATCATACTCTTCTTTGTTCCTATTGCACAGCAGGAATCTAAAGCAGGCCTCCTGTGTCAGCACCCTCAGTCAAGTAAAACACGTTAGATACTTTGAGCATCCCTTGGGAAATCCAAAATGCTGGCAAACAGCATATCCCATGCCTGCAACCAAGTGAAAGAGCACTCTTCCAGTGTTCATCTATGTCTTCAGTAGGGACTGACAAAGGCAAAATGGGAACAGTCTTCTGTCTTGGTGTGGCCATTCTCAGAACTGTTAAAAGAATGACTGTTTTGCAATGAATTCTAAGAGTCTCCGTGTATGCCTCATTGACAGTCTCCACTTCATAGTTCCTTATGTTAATTCTTAAACTAACAAAAAATATCCTCAAATTTGCCAGTTATATTAAGAAAACTATGGCATTCCTTACAGTCTCCAACACAAAAACAGCATCTCTGTTGCATTTTATATTCAGCAGTCTCCTCAGTATTACATTTGACCGTGCCTTATTATTTTATTTCCTCACTGTTTACATATTATATTATATAAATGTGTTATAAATTATATGAACGTGTTCTACCTTCAGTCACATTCATGACAGGTTCAGTTTCTAACAGGATTCCTTGCTTCATGTAATTAAACCATTTTGAAGTAAATTTTCCTATAATTCTGTTAAATATATTTTCTTGACACTAAATATCCTCTTGTTTTCCCCACAAAATCTGCAATACAAAACACTTTCAAAAGCAACTTAGAGATGAAAACATTTATTTTAGCTCATACTCCCAGCTTGCCATCCATCAGAGCAGAGGAGTCACATGAGCTGGAGCTTGGGGGAGTGGATCACATCACATCCAAACACAAGAGCAAAGAATAATATTTGCATGCATACTCGTGTTCAGTTAACCTTCTCCTTCTCTTACATGGCTCGGGACCCCTTGCCTGTGGAATGCCACCACACACAGTGGTGGGTGGGCCTTCTCCCTTCAGCTAACTCAAAGGAGAAAAATCACAAATATTCTCTGGAGCAAGATAACCTGGAAAAGTTCTACAGAGAGACTCCCTTCCCAGGTGATTCTATATTGTGTCAAAGTTGACAATTAAACATCACTGGGAATGTGTTCTAGTTTCCTCTCTTTCTGTAATGAACACCCTGACAAAAAGCAACATGGAGAGAAGAGAGTTTATTCCACATCTGATCCATCACTGGGGATGTCAGGGCAGAAACTCAAAGCAGGAAACGGGAAGTGGGAACCATGGAAGAAGGTAGTTTACTACCTGGCTTCCTGGCTCATGGTCAACTGGCTTCCTAGGATGACCCGAGCCACCATGGCCAGGAACTGCCCCGACTACAGTGGTCTTGACCTCTCCATACCAATCATCAATGAAGACAATCTTTTACATATGTGGTCACAAGCCCATTTAAACTTGGTTGGTATGAGACAGCAGCTAAACATCCAGTGTCCTTGACCATAAACCTGACAAAACGCATTTTCCAGTTATCCCATTGATTCTGTGTCAGACATTTAGTTTAAAAATCTAATTTTATAGTAGAATCACTTCTCAAAGAAGGCAAGTGCAGTGGCGTATAGATGTATGCACATGTAAATGCTTCATCTGTGTGATCAAGGGAGTTAGGGATATAGAGCTGGCTCAGTATATATGGTGATTCAAGTCTTGTTTAGTTTTTGTCAACATAAGAAGTAGAAGATTATTTTAATTCAAGTTATCATCATTAAATCTGTTTGAACCCTCCCTTTCATTGTCTATGTTGCCATGCTTATCATCTCAATATTTTTTCATAAAAACCAGTTGTGATTTAACATCTGTTGCAATTTGATGCTCTTCAAGACAGTACAAATGCTGTCTACTTAGATTTGTATTCCTCTGAAATGAAGGTAAATGACTATAATATACAACTTTAAGTGTGTCTTCAACAGGTGATGATAACTGGAAGAGTACCTTATGAAGGTAAGAATTATACATAAAATCTTATACTCCTTTGGGAAAAAGAGTAACAATTCATGAACCACAGTGAGCTGCTATGTAAATGTCTTGACCAGGTTACTATCTGATCTTGTCTTTTAAAATACAATGGGTGACTTCCCAAAGCCTTTCAGCATCAAGGTACAGTCTCACCCAAGCTAATACATGGTCCCAACTTCAGGGGTCCCAATGTGAGAAAATCAAGATCAAATCACAGTTCCTAGCCATGAGTTCTATAGCTCTGATAAGAATATCCTATAAATAATTATAGCAGGTAAATTTGAATAGTGAAAGTGTGTTTGGGCGATTGAATTGTGATCTTACACAGTCTAAATCTGACTTTCATATTCCAGTCCTCATTTTATTTTGTTTTTAAGAGGTCCCACTCCTTAGCACATTTGAAATTTTACCACTTAGCTACTTCACAAAGCATTTTCAGTCTAAGAACCTTAAAATAAAGATACATAGTATATCATTTAAAATATTCTTAGCTTTAGTTAAAAAAACGAATAAAAAGAGCAATGATGATATTTAAATACTAAATCTCTCTTCAGAAAACACAATGTAGTCATTAATAAGATTTTTTAAATGTCAATTATGTAAATAGAAAAAATCCCAATTTATGTATAAATGACTTTTTCACTCCATGAGAGTCAATATGTAAACCAACCTTTAGTTACAAATTTTTGAAGATTGCAATGTAATTTCACGAAGAACAGGCTAAGAATGGCATTCAAAGTATTCAACACAAATGTAGTGAGGGCACAGAATCATCTGAAAAGACATTGGCCACAGAGAAGGAACCTGGCTCTGGTATTTATTTGGATCAGGCACTACCCCTGTGAATTCTGAAGGAGATGGGAATGTGGACATCAGAAGCACACAGATATTCAAGAGGTAGCTGTTGGTAGTAGACATGACAGTATTCCAGTATTGTGATGTGTAGGTTGGTACACATTGTCAACCCTACTGGTGCTTGCTCTTGCGTTTTCATACTCTGACTGTCTTAATTCCACAACTCTATCTTGTCACTGGTTTGGAAGAGTCAGTCTTATATAGATGCCAAAGTTGCTCATGATGAAAATTGGTAATTTTCACAGTTCCCTAGGCCCCTTTCATGCCTATTCAAACTGCCTCTAGTCAAGTTCTCCTACATTCCTTGGCCCCATATTTCCATGACTTCAGAACATGTAGACAAGATTCTCTCTCTCTCTCTCTGTCTCTCTCTCTCTGTCTCTCTCTCTCTATCTCTCTCTCTCTCTTTTTAACATCCTGCTTCTTGTATGGAATTAAGAGTGTCTAAACCTGCCATAAAACACATGTCTAAAGACACCATGCTTTACTAAATGAGAATGTGGTTCATTTTGTGCTACAAAAGACCTTCAAACGTTAGCACAACCTTTGTGGCAGTAGTTGTCAGAGCAAGTTCTGAGACAAAGGTCCATCTTACACAGACCAGTAACTAACACTTGATTGCATCTTGTTAATAAAATCTTGAGGAGTGAGGGAATATGAGTGTGGATTCTGTTTGGAATTTGCTCCAAATCTACTAGAAATATCTTCAGATTTTCTTTCTTCCTATTTAACTGTGCTTTTCCCCTTGCTTGGCGCATGTTCTCTTCTGTCTGGGCTATATTTGAGAGCCACACACTGCTATGCTTAAGGTTGATATTCAGAGCTTAATATTTCCCAACTAAGCTCAGACCAGTATGAGAAATTACTTTCAACCACCTTCTTACATTTGAATTATCTGTGGATTGTATTTTCATGTTACTATAAAATTCTTGTTGTTGTTGTTGTTTGGGACACAGTTTCTCTGTGTAGCCCTGGCTATCTTGAAACTCGCTCTGTAGACCAGAACTCAGAGAACTACTTGGCCCAATCAGATTTTCTAAGAAAATCTTATCTACTTGCAAAAATCAAGCCATTGGTAAATTTATAAATTAGGTAAGTTTTGTGTCTAATTTTCTATGTCTTCTACAAGCATTCTCAGAAAACTTAAATAAAATTTATGGAGCTTTGGTGATTTATTCAATAACTCATGAATCAATACCGTATCAAGAACATTGTTCCACCACATTTCCATAGACATCATGAAAAGATATAAAATCACATTTCAAAATAAATAAATCATGAAAATGACACATATTAATATTTTATAGTAACGAGTACTACAATATCACTCAGCAAAACAATGAATAAAAAGAACCACTGGAGACAATATAGAAATATGAATGAAGAAATAAGTAACAAGTACATTTTATTAACTGCAGTGTTTCACTGGTATATATAATTAAACAGCTTGATATTAGAACCACATCATTTCCACCAATGATACATAAATATTTAGGGAAGAATTAATAAAGACATATTTATCAAGCCTTAAAACATATTAAATCTACCCTGGAATGTGTTTCCTTACATACCTTCTTTTGTCATATGAACAAATACAAGTTAACTTTTATTTATTTTTTTTGTAAGATTCACATTCAACAACAATAAACTCTAGAATTCTCTCATGAGGGAAATGAGTCTCCCACTTGAAGCATCACTGAAGCAAGCACATTTGACAACTCCTGAACAATAACACTAAATACAGCAGGAACCACTATCATAAAGTCTGTAGATGGATTAATTAGGTCCCTCTTTTGTTAGAGTTTTAAGTTTTGTTTCTGTCTTTTTGGCAAAGCTAGAACATAAAATATTTCTCATAAAATTCAATCTGTTTTTTACATTCAGATTCTACCTCTACTGTGAATCCTTATTGAATGTAGAAACAGCAAAAATGATACAATGGTTCCACCCTAGTATGACATTAAGACAGCTGGTGAGAAACAGCCAAACAGCAAAGAGTAACAGAGCCAGTCAAGAAAAATAAGTGAAAAGAAACATTTTTAAACAAAGTGATTTTAATTCAATCTTCCAAAACAAAAACAAAAAAAAAAAATCAAATCAAATTTGCTTTTGCTTTTGGCCAGCTGTTTTACCCCAATAATGGTTCACTTTTTAAATGTTGCTGTGATTTTACAGAAACTAGTGAAATATCGTCCCCTACTGTTCAAGTCTGGTAAAATTTGTCGTAAGTAAACATGCAGCGTATTGTGAATGAGATGAGTCCCTCTGTGAAGATGCTAGATTCAGTTATTTCCTATATGTCTAATCAAACGGTTACTAATTCTTTCAGCCAACTCTTTTTCTACTTCACTGACTTATTGTGTTGTTCAAACTATATAGCTAAAGAAGAACACTATCTTTCCCATTTTTAAAAAAATATTGGTAGTCTGTAAATGAGCATCTAATGTAATTTTGCTTAAATATTTAATAATTAACAAAACTATTAAATAAACATATGTGAAGAGATTTGTGCTCTTGCAGCTATTAAAATGGATGTGTGAGATAGAGATTTTCCTTCCAACAATGCCTGTCACAGATTATTTGGTATGCACTGAGAAAAAAAAATTTAAATTAAAATTAGGAATGCATCTTTTTTGTAAAATAAGTCAAGTTAGTAGATGGGTATTGGATGAATTTTGATATATTATGTAAGAGAAAGATTGCTTGGATGGCTCAATGTAGAATGCATACAAATACACACACATATTTTAAAATCATTTGCACTCGCTTTAACCTGCTCCGGATGTTGTAACTACATGTCTTGAAAGTCTAAGATTATAGTTACTTGTAGGTTTTTTTAAAATACTGGTAACCTATAAGTGATTAGTTAATACAATCGGGGCTGACTTTTTAAATTAAATGACAATACTTGATGAAGGTTCTGTTGAGACACTATAGATCCGAAAAGCTTTTTCTAATATGGCACTATTAAAACAAACATTATTGCTATTTTTACTAGACTTTTTGAAATTCAGTCGTGAAAAAGTAGAATGCTTTTTGAACTAATTTATTTTTTTATTAATCAAAATACCTGCAAAAAAAAAAAAAGGTAATGACCTATTAACCTTACCAGTCCACAGAAGATGACAATGCAGCCACTCCTGATGTGATCTGATAGACTAAGATCAGAAGGAAGGAGAAGAGGACCTCCCCCATCAGTGAACTTGGGGAGGGGCATGCATGAAATGGGGAGAGGAAGGGTGGGATCCAGAAGGGAGGAGGGAGAGACTTATGGGGGGATACAAAGTAAATGAAGCGTAATTAATAAAAATAAAAAAATTAAAGGCAAATAAAGCATCCATCACAGTTGTAATTTCATTCACTATTACCAAAATTATAAGGACATGACTTACACAGAAGGTGGAAGCAAAAAATCAGAAGCAGGTTTCGGTTTACAAAATATTTTTCTCACAACATAGAACAATAATTTGGTTGAAAGCAATCTTTTAAAATTTTCCTTGGTTGTGAAAGTCTGGACTAAGGTAGATTTTGCGAGAAAAGGGGAACAAATGGGAAGTGAGTTCCACAGGAGGAGAGATTTAGAAATTAAATGAACAGAAAAACTGACAGATACACTAATGAAAATCCCACAGGCTAGTTTATATCACACATCTTCCTTGTTGTCATAGAAAACACAGAGATCCATTTCGATGTGGTCTGAGAAGAGTCCACTGTACTGTGTGGTCACATGCTGAGCCCGTCAAGAACAGCCTTCCTAATGTGGTCCTTGCTCCTCACGAACAGCCTTTAAGGGATAAGCTGCTGTTCAGTCTGTGCTGATAATAATATGCACACATGTGGAAACGAATAGTCTGCAGTTTCAAGCCCATATCTGGGGTTTCAGAGACAGACTTTCAGGGAATGAAATACCGGGCTATTCCAGTTAAAGAAGATGTAGTAGCTTGAACCTCACTTAAAGAACACCAATTAAGCAAAATCTGCAGAACACATGGAATGAATTGCAGCCCTAGTTCCTAACACTGAGTGCTGCTGCTGCATGCCCTACCTAGTCAATAAAAAGTACCTGTTGAATAATAAAATCGATTTAAATAACATAGTTGTAGCATTACTTTCATTGTTGTTATATTTGGGACAGTTTCCTCTGCACAGCATGATAATGGTGTAGAAATGATGAACCTTAACAATGGCTACACAGTTTATTTTATGAGGAAAAGGAAGGAGAAGTACACACTCGAGTCAATGAAAAATTTAATGGTAAATCAGAATTGAAGAGTTTCTCAGAATTCAGGCAGCAGAAGCTAGCACCGTGGTCTTAAGGCAGACACTGAGGTTTATGTGCCTTCAGTCAGTATACTGAAGTTCACTGTACTTCTGCATTAAGCCATGTAAAACTAGGTAGGTAGTTACATATTTTATAAGAACGTAACTTTTCTTATGCATTCAAGGTATACATTGGTAAAGCAAGAGGGATCAACCCATCGAGGTGTTTACTGTGAAGCCTGAGAAATGGGCTTGATTTCCATAATCCACAGGGTAGAAGAAGAGAGCTGATGCCCCAGATTTGTCTTGTGGCTTACACATGTGTACCGATGCATGAACACAGAGAAATAATAAAATAAGAAAAAAGTGAAAAATCATATACACAAATAAACAGCACAGTGTTCATGGCTTATAACCAACATCCTCTAGGAAGATAATTGTGTTTCTGAGTGTGTTAAGACCATTGATTAGCTACTTCCAGTTATATGACACAAACTGCTTAAGTCCTGTGTTGATACACATGAGTTCCAGAATGTATATCTCTAGAGCAGTGGTTCTCAACACTCCTAATGCTACGACCCTTTAACACAGCTTAGGTTGTGGTGACCTCCCAACCATGAAATTACTTTCATTGCTATCTCAAAAGTGTAATTATCTGCTGTTACGGACTGTAATGTAAATGTCTTTGTTTTCTGGTGGTCTTTGGGAGTCAGGAACAACAGGTCGAGAATCAACTGCTGTGGAGTGTGTACACCTTCTAAGACCAGCTTCTCACTGTCTCTATTACACTGAAACTGGGTGTCAGTCAAAATCCAAAGAGCTAAGGAGGTCACAGCATTTGAAAAGCATCTCACTCTGGTCTTAAATTTGGGGCACAAGTTTATTTAGAATAAATTAAGCACTAATGAATTTGTATCAATTAAAAAAGCTATCATTTTGTTTTTGATCCGCAGTCAAACTGTGTAATGCTGCGTCCTTTACAACCACCTGTGCAGACAGGTCTGAGCCTTTATTCCTGACCATCAAGAAAATGTGGCACAAGCTGACTTTTTAAATGCTACTGCATTTTTCTCATCTATGGATTTTCAATACATCTCAAATTAGAGGCCTAAAGAGGGTCCTAGTAAGAGAAATATCCTCCTTTATAACCTTTATTAAAAGGTACACTAAACATCTACCCTACTGAATGTATTGTAATTAATGTAATTTTTTTAAAAAAGGGAAGGATTTAAATCAATATTTAAACACTTTGATGATGTCCTAAATAGATTTATTGTATTTGACAATATCGTTTCTTATATTTATATGATAGTGTTAGGTAACCTTTCTTATTTGTTTCAGTTGAAAATAATAAGATATCAATAATTAGAGTGGTTCATTGAATATCTAATAGTCAGCCTATTCTATACACACACACTGCTTTTTGTCCTCAAACATTGACCAAATAAAGCATTTTACATCATAAGCCTTTTATTGCACAGGAGTTCAGGAGCAAATATTGATAATTTATCAGATATAATTGACATGTTTAGGATCCCACTGAATAATTCTTTGCATCACCCTTTGTAAGGTACCATCCAACGTCTTCTAATGTTCCAATTTCATCTACACATCATTGAGGAATCTTTTGTTGCTTTCTTTTGTGTTTAATATTCTCTCTGCCAACTATGGCATCTAATAATGTGTAGTTATTCCTTCTAAAAAAGTACATGTCTCCTCCTGAACAGAAAATAAATTCCTGATGACTAAGGACACTGAGCATTTAAGTGTTTCTCTGACATTTGATATTTCTATATTCAGAATTCTCTAGCTCTATAGGCCATATTTTAATTTTTCTTTAATTTTTTATATTAACTACAGTTTATTCGCTTTGTATCATAGCTATAGCCTCCTCCCTCACTCCCTCGCAATCCTACCCTCCATCCTTCATCTCTTCCCATGCCCCTTTCCAAGTCCACTGAATGGGAAGGTCCTCCTCCCCTTCTCTCTGACCTTAGCCTATCAAATGTCATCAGGAGTGGTTACATTTCCCTCCTCTGTGGCCTGGCAAGACTGCTCTTCCCTCAGGGGGAGGTGATCAAAAGGCCAGACACTGAGTTCATGTCAAAGACAGCCCCTGTTCCCATAATAGGGAACCCACTTGGATACTGAACTTCCAAGGGCTACATCTGTGCAAGGGTTCTAGGTTATCTATATGCATGATCCTTGGTTGGAGTACCAGTCTCAGAAAAGACACTACCGCATTTTTAAATTGTATTCCTTGATTTGTTGCTGTTTAACTTGCTGAGTTTTTTATATATTCTGGATATTAGCGCTCTGTCATATATTGGGTTGGTAAAGATTCTTTCCCAGTCTTTAGGCTGTCTTTTTGTTCGAGAGGTTGGGGAGAAAGGGGAACTCTGCTCTATTGCTGGTGGAAGTGTAAAGTTGTACAACTGCTTTGGAAATCAATCTGGTGCTTTCTAAGACAACTAGGAATAGTGCTCCCTCAAGATCCAGCTGTACCCCTCCTAGGCATACATCCAAAACAAGTACAAAACAAGGACATTTGCTCAACCATGTTCTTAGCAGCTTTATTCGCAATAGCCAGAATCTGGGAACAACCCAGACGCCCCTCAAGTGAGAAATGGATGCAGAAATTGTGATACATCTACACAATGGAATACTACTCAGCAATTAAAAACAAGGAAAACATGAAATTTGCAGGCAAATGGTGGGAACTAGAAAAGACCATCCTGAGTGAGGTACCTCAGAAGCAGCAAGACCAAAATAGTATATACTCAATTATAAGTGGATATTAGATATATAATATAGGATAATAATACCAAAATCTGTACACCTAAAGAAGGTAATTAAGAAGGAGGGTCCTGGGTAAGATGATCAATCCTCATTCAGAAAGGCAAATGGGATAGACATCAGAAGAGGGAGAAAACAGGGAACAGGACAAGAACCTACCACACAGGGCCTCTGAAAGATTCTACCCAGCAGGTTATCAAAGCAGATGCTAAGACTCATAGCCAAACTTTGGGCAGAGTGCAGGGAATCTTATGAAAGAAGGGGACATAGAAAGACCTGGAGAGAATAGGAGCTCCACAAGGAGAGCAACAGAACCAAAAAATCTGGGCAGAGGGGTCTTTTCTGAGATCAATACTCAGAAATATTTCCCCTCTTACCTTTAAATATATTATGCTGTTATGAATGTATATGAATACTATTACTATCCTGTTGAATTGAGAGCACAAACTGACCATAAGATTTAAGATTTGCACAAAAATTATGACAACAACCAGTGTTGAAAATCTCAGTCGCATGCACTCATTTCTATGCTGTTTCAGTTTCCTTTATAATGCCAAGACATATACATTAACTAGTCCAGAATACTCAAGATTTATTAGGCTAAAGTTCAACATTCTCAACATCCTTTAATATTAATCTTTCTACTTTGTGTGGTCTATAATTTAGCATTTTAGATTGTGGCTTGCACTGAATGTAACAGGCAGACCTGAATGACAGATTACACTGCAGCCCTTAAATTCACTAGCATTCTAAAATAGAACATGATGAACAGAATTCAGAATGCAGCCTCCATTCTAACTCACTGAGAACCGACTCACAAGTGATTATGTAGCCAAGCCGTCTGAAAAATAATCACCCCAGCCACCAGGAATGCCAAAGAAAATTTGATCACTGTGAAAGATTCTTACACATTCCGTATTCACAGTCAAGAATAATTCAAACTGAATCCAGACTGTGAACACTTAGGAAACCATAAGCTTTAAGGTTAATAAATATTTTTTTTTCTTGATCAGGTATTGTGACAGAATAAGTAAACTGAATAAAAGAAATGTACCTTGAATGTGAGCAAAACCATGCTGGGGACCCGGAAGGACACAAAGTAGAAGAAAGGGCGGCACACATCTGAGGGCATGGAAGTGTGTCTGTTCCTCAGTGGCTACTCGGCTGGCTTCTAGTCTTGTTTGTCCACATAATACTTCATGTTATTTAGTGTGTAAAACAGAGCTCTTCAGGGAACGTTGACTCTTGTTGAGGAAACACAGATCTTCTGCTTCAGACCTCAGACTGTTTTTAACATGGTCGATGTACCTTATGCCACAGCCTCCACCTTCTTGAATGGAGAGAATATCAAATTGGCTTACCAGGCCTGCAATCCACAGACTCAAGCTCACTGTGGGGTGGGCCCTGACCAAGTAATTCAACACAGTGAATTAAGAAAGACCTCTGAAGAGTGTGGAGCAGCAAAGTAATGAAGGTCTTTCTTGTTTTATGTTAGATCAGAGTGTACTAATGACACTAAATGCAAAATAGTTCTTATTGCCACTTACATGGTCTATATAGAATTTTTTTAGCCAACTTTTTACTAAATATTTTAGAATAATTTTTCTCTTTAAAAAAACACTGCTTCTCTGTGATTTGGATTTCAGAAAACGCAGTGCCTTTTAAATGTTTATAAGCTAGACAAACTGAATTTGAAAATTATCTGTATAACTGAAATCATTCTCAATAAACACTTCTATAATTTATGACATTAATTCTAGAGTTTACACTCAGTTCATTATGGATCCATATTTCAACTCTCTTTATCAAAAAGTTCGACTACCTTATTTCCATGACAAGTGAGTTGAGTTGCAGTAATTTAAGGGGTGGAATAGTAGGTTCATGGTTTAAAAAAAATTAGAAAGGAAGTAAGTTTGATATGTAGGAGAATGCCATCTGAAAAATGCAACATTTTTGAAAAATTAAGTATTAACGATATAGCACAATATGTATACTCATTTAAAACAAGATAGTAATGGAAGGAGCTCAACATTGATTTTTTTTTTCTGAAAAGCAAGGCATGGAAATGACAATAATTTCAGAAAGAGATGTTGATTAATGATGTTTTTAATGCTCTGGTTCTTGAAAGAGAAATTGAACAGCCTAAGTAGGAAAAGTTCATGAACTAATGAACTTTGTAACTTAGCAGACAGACTCTATTTCCCTCATCTAGATCTTCTTTTACACATATCACAACACAATACTGTGGAAATGAATGTTCAGTAAAGCGTTGAACTGGGTAAAGGCAAATACAGTCTCCTAAATGTCTAATAAAATATTGATCAAGTAAGCATAAACAGACTGACATGATACTTTAGGAGGTGTCATGGGAGAGTCATAGCATTCAAGATTTGCTGTGACCCACACAACTAAGGATAAATGACAGACACACGAACAGAAAGTCTGTAATTAGATGGACTGCATGAACTGATGAAGAAACACTGGCAAAAGCCTAGAAATTCAATGAATTTATTATACACAGCACAAGGACACAGTGGTTTTAGCTACCCTCAATGGTGATGGGGCATCCACTTTTGGAAGCAGTCTCAGGTTGCAGTTATCTTTAGAAAGTAAGCTGTGGCTGATATTTTCTGTACACATTGTCAGAATTCATACTGACCAATGGAGGACCTTGCCATTCCCATGGGTCTAAAGCATTGAGTCCTTAAATCCATACTCATGTCAATAATACACACTCACTTGGGACTTCATGTTCTCTCCACAAAGAGTCCTCGGCCAAGCTTGGCAACTCCACTAAAGAGAAGTACTTCAGAACCCTAGAAACAGTGTGTGGAATGAATGTCCACAAAACTTTGGAAGAACTGGCTGGCGCAAGGACAGAGAGAGGCACCACAGCCAGAATGAGAATCTGGGACTGGAGGCAAAGCACAAGAGGAAAAGGCATCTATTGAGACTCATAACCAAACCTTCAGCATAGTGCAGGGGATCATAAGAAAGAAGGGGAGTTAGTATGACCTGGAGAGGACAGGAGCTCCACAAGGACCAAACATATCTGGGTACAGGGGTCTTTTATGAGACTGATACTCCACCAAGGACCATGCATGGATATAACCTAGAACCCGTGCTCAGAAGTAGCCCATGGAAGCTAAGTTGGTTGCCTAGTAAGGGAAACAGGGACTATTTCTGACAGGAACTCAAGGGCAGGCTCTTTGACTCCCTCCTTCCCAAGGGAAGAGCAGCCCCGCTAGGCCACAGAGGAGAACATTGCAGCCAGTCCTGAAGATACCTGATAAGCTAAGGTCAGGTGGAAGGGGAGGAGGACCTCCCCGTCAGTGGACTTGGAAAGGGGCAGGGAGGAGATGACGGAGGGAAGAAGGGAAGGATTGGGAGGGAATGAGGGGAGTGGGCTACAGCTGGGATACAAAGTTAACAAACTGTAACTAATATTTAAAAAAAATAAAAATTAAATTTAAAAAAGAGAAAATCTGAAAAAAAAAGAGTTGACCTCTTCAAAGGAAGAAGCAACAAGACACATAGTTTTTAATCACATATAATTAAGTTGCTTAAGTAAAACTCTAAGCATTAAGTTCAGTACCAATGTAACCCAGGGGCATAATGGCCTTGGTCTTTTTCTATTTTATGATGAAACTTATTCATGTCTTTTAAAATACATATTTTGAGAGGAAATCAACACTTAATCCTGGGAGTTACAGCTTCATCATCACCAATTCAGAGCTACTAATTTAGTAGCTTACAGGATGTTCCTTCTCCGATGACCGACGTCTCACTCAAAGTGAGTGTGTTCAGTCGTGCCACCTGAGTACCATGTAATTCTGCTATTCTGTCCCAGTTGGATGTTACTATGCAATTATATGTCTAGTTTGGTCATCCAGGAAATACAGATGTTACTCTACATACACAGTCTCAGAAAAATAGTATGGCACTCTCACATCAATTTGTTTTATCTATATCATCGTAAGTATCTTATTTTTTAATAAATAAATAGTAAGAAGATCAGTCTTAATCCAGATGGACATTTGAAGAGGGAGAAAATGGGGAACAGGACAGGAGCCTACCACAGAGGGCCTCTGAAAGACTCTACCCTGCAGGGTATCAAAGCAGATGCTGAGACTCATAGCCAACTTTGAGCCAGGCACAGGGAATCTTATGAAAGAAGGTGGAGATAGACATCCCCCCCCCGGATGGTACAGGAGCTCCACAAGGAGAGCAACAGAACCAAAAAATCTGGGCCCAGGAGTCTTTTCTGAGACTGTTACTCTAACCAAGGACCATGCATGGAGATAACCTAGAACCCCTGCACAGATGTAGCCCATGGCAGCTCAGTATCCAAGTGGGTTCCCAAGTAAAACATGACATGAACTCAGTGGCTGGCCTTCCCTATCAGTGGATTGGGGAAGGGGCATGGGAGGAGAAGAAGGAGAGAGGGTGGGTTTGGAAGGGGATGAAGGAGGGGGCTACAGCTGGGATACAAGGCGAATAAATTATAATTGATAAAAAATAAATTAATTTTAAAAAGTAAAAATAAAATAAATAAATAGTAAAATCTACCTTTAACAAAAAGTAAAATACCACCTTTCGGTCTGTTTTTAATAAGCTTTGTCTCGAGCCAGATGTGTACCCACTACCCTTCACCCTCAAAGCCAAGATGTGCAGAATGCCTGGCAAGTAGACTCAGACTCTTCTAGGAACTGTCCCTGAGTCTCCAGTCAAGAGGAATCCTGACGACCTCAATATTGATGGTATTCAATTACTTCATGTCTTTCTGTACATGTTTTAAGTCAGTTTTGGTGGGGTCAATAGGAAGTATTACTTTCTCCTAGACTTCCAAGATGGAGAGCAAACGCTAACCCCAATATCATCATCTTAATCAACCCTTATCCGTCTCATACCCTCTCAGTCATATTTTATACCCAGTGTGGTCTCAATGCTTCCTATCTTTTTCTCTCCTGCTAAATCTCAGGACAGCAACAAGATGAGCCTTTGTTTTAGTAATATTCCCTTTTGATTTATCTTCATTACTTACAACTTCAGCCACACGGTTAAATCAAGTGAACAATAGGGCCAATTAAATCTATTCCACTGGAGAACTCTCATACTGCAATCAGAACTCTTCCTGCTCTCAGGACTTCAGCCTCTGCCCTTGCACAATAGGGTTGCTACAGATAACAATAGTGTGCTGGGTACCTTAAAAATCTGTGAAAAAGAAAGTGGCAGGGCGGTGAGGTGGGGAAAGTCTGATCAATAGATACTAAATTACAATTAGGTGAGAACAAGAGGTGCTCCTGTGTGATTCCTCAGCAGGGTGACCTCATTGACCATAATGCACCCTACTTTTTGAAAACCTAAGAATAAGTGTACTGAGAGCTTTGCAAAAAGAACTGATGAAAGAACCGCATCCTTAGAGAGGGTAGAGAAGAAGGCTGTAAGTTCAAGGCCAGCTTTTGCTAAAGAGTGAATTCAAGGTTAGCCTTGGAGACATGGTGAGTCATTATCCCCAAATATACATAGAAGAGGAGTATGGGCTACAACTCAGTGGTACAGTGCTGGTTTAGCACTACGGAGACCTAACTTTAATCCTTAGTATCACAAATAAGAAGAGAGAGGTTTGCAAATACCTGCACATTTGATATTATTTAAAAATTGCATACTATGTACATATCTTGAAACATTAAACAGCATCCTGTTGATATGTATAATTTTTCTAACTCCATGTATCATTTAAAACGTTAAATAAAAAGGGGGGCTACAGAAATAGCTTGGTGGTTAAGAGCATGTATTATTCTTGCACGGGAACAAGTCTGTTTCCTTAGGCCCATACCAGTAACTCAAAACTACCTATAGCTCCAGCTCCAGAGGATAGGACACATCTTCTGAACTTCCTTGATACTTACACTCATCTCCCTATACCCACACAGATATATATGTTATTGAAATGAGAAGAATCAAACAACCATTTTACTTTTCTCATTAATTAATTTATTTTCTATTAATTACAGTTTATTCACTTTGTATCCCCGCAGTAGCCCCCTCCCTTGTCCTCTCCTAATTCCACCCTCCCTCCCTCTTCTCCTCCCATGCCCTTCCCCAAGTCCACTGATAGATGAGGTCCTCCTCCCCTTCCATCTGATCCTTGTCTATCATGTCTCATCAGGACTGGCTGCATTGTCTTCCTCTGACAGAAAGACCTGGAGGGGACAGGAGCTCCACAAGAGAGAAAAAAAAAAATTTCTCTCCACAATGAGAGAAAAGAAAAAGACCAAGGGCCTTTTTTGAGACTGATACTCCAATCAAGGACCATTCATGGAGATAACCTAGAACCCCTGCAGAGATGTAGACTATGGCAGCTCAGTGTCCAAGTGGGTTCCCTAGTAAGGGGAACAGGGACTGTCTCTGACATGAACTCAGTGTCTGACTCTTTGATCACTTTCCCCTGAAGGGGGATGGAGCCTTATCAAACTGCCTTCTTAATATTTAGTATGGTTACACTCATAAACAATTGCTATTCTCAGCTTTAATGAAAGAAACCTCTCTTTCTAGAGAAATATAATGTATACAGAGATTTAGAGCTGAACACAGATAAATAACCAATATTCACTGGCTCAGCACTAATCTGAAAATTTATGATCATCTCCTCTAAGGTTCAGGAAACCCTGCAGATGAGGGAGTGAAAATAATGTAAGAGCTACAAAGTAAGGAAAATGGCTACAAAAATGTCAGCCACTGGGTAGGTCATTGGAGTCACAAACTCACAGCAGATATGGATACCTACATCATGTCTGAACAAGAATAGGCCCATCAACAATCACGTATATATTAAAGAGGGCCCCTAGGATCCTACTACTCACTGGTCAACTATTTACTGATAGATTCAGTGAGGAAGAAAATCATTACCTCCAGTTATATACCCACTGGTGACTGAATGGTTCCAATTGACGGCTCCAAGCCAACAGTTTCACTAAATGTGTAAGCAAACAAGACTAAAAGTCATGTATCTTAGAAAGGGACTTTTAGAGTTAGAGAGTTATATTAATAGGGATAGGAGGAAGAAAAGATGGGATAGAAAAGAGATTAATCAGAATACATTGTATAAATGTACCACATTGTCAAATAAAATTAATCAATTTTTAAAAAATAATCAGATATGATAAGATGGTATGTAGGTAAGGACATATTTCCCACCAAGTCCGAGGATCTAAGTTGAAATCTTGAATACAAATGGTATGAGGAGAGAATTTCTTCTTGTAAGTTGTCTTCTTATCTTGACATATGCACAAAGCCATGCCCACACACATATATACATGAACTTATAAAATAAATAATTTTTATGAAGTATTTACAAATATTCTTAAGTTAATTGATTTGGATAAACTATGATTTGATCATTTCTTCAAATACTTCCACTCTTATAACATGATATTTACTGTATTGACCATTGGTAGCCTTTTGTCTGCATTAGAGCTGGACCAGAGCTCTAAAGACTACTTTGAGGGGAGAATAAGAAAAAGAAAAAATAAGAAAAGTTTTCCTGTCTATCCCATCGCAAATGTTCAGGGGTAGGCCACACAAAAATAATTCGTTAATTAAAGTTGTTCTACAACTAAAATTTCTCCGCAAAAAGAAACTACAAAAGTATGCCCTGCACACATACATACACAATACAAAGCATGGATGGTCTATAGCAGACACTCCTCAGTTGACGGCCAGGATCCTAACTACTATTGTTAACTTTACTGGTCCTTCCCTCCTCTAGCCTTATTACTATCTATACAGAGTGAGGAAAGAGACCATGACCTTGTAATTTTGTCTACCAAAAGAAGCAGAAAATGGAAAAAAATAAAATTACCACTTCTTCCGTGCATTGCTGTATTATGTACGATGTCACAGGAGACAAGGTTGGATCGTATTTCATATAAAAAATATTTCCATATTTCTCCACAGCCTAAAACTTCTTATAGCTACACATATCTATGCTTGAACTTGGTGCTACGAAATTCTGTTTTTATTGTAAATATGCCCAGAAGCAAAATTATTTACCAGCTTATAAGCTTTCATTAAGTTGTATATTCTTGTACTTCTCACACTCACAAAAAGATACACTTCTGAGGATGGACAGGTGGCTTGCTGCTTAGCAGTGTGTACTGCTCTTCCAACACCTCCTGTACCAGAATGACCTAATGCTCTGACCTATTTACTTTGGTACTCATGTGTACACCCTCATGCACAAACCCACACACATATATGTGCACCTATAGTATATATGTGTATATGTATGTATGTGTGTGTTTGTACACTTTATGTTTCTGAAATAGAAGCAGATATATTTTGTTTTCTCTTTGGCAATGCTACTAAATGAACTTAAAATAGCTAAGACCAGACATTAAAATTATGAAATATAGTTATACTGTTTAAAAATATTTATATAATAAAATACATGGTTTAATTTAATGGAGATAACCTAGAACCCCTGCACAGATGTAGCCCATGCCCGTTCAGTGTCCAAATGGTTCCTTCCGTAGTAATGGGAACAGGGACTGCCTCTGACATGAACTGATTGGCCTGCTCTTTGATCACCTCCCCCTGAGGGAGGGAGCAGCCTTACCAGGCCACAGAGGAAGACAATGCAGCCACCCCTGATGAGACCTGATAGACTAGGATCAGAGGGAAGGAAAGGAAGACCTCCCCTATCAGTGGACTTGGGGAAGGGCATCCTGGAGAGAGGTGAGGGAGGGGAGGGGGATGGAGCTACAGGGAGGATACAAAGTGAATAAAGTGTAATTAATAAAAATTAAAATAAAAATATTTTAAAAATACATGGTTTAAATATTATAATGATATAAAATATATTATATTCTTATCTTATTTATGCTCCACCCAGAATTTATATATGGTTTACAATCTGTAGCTTTTGAAGTTGGAGCTAGAGGAGCAAATTAACTTATATTTATATTTTCAATCACAAACTTGGCTACAATGAGTTTTCTTATCTTACAGTCTCCAGCAACTAATGTCTTATATTAATACAGCTCAAAAAATACCTATATCTTTGATAAACCTAGAGCTAGAAAGCCTTGTGTTGGAGGTTTTATTGGTAGAACTTTTATTTTATGTTTTCTATTTATCATTTTATTCCTTATAGCGCCCCCAAACTCCCTTTCATACATTACCCGATGTCAAGAATGTGGAGCGTAGAAAGTGGACAAGGGGTAAGATGATCAATCCTCA
The DNA here is from genome assembly GCF_030254825.1 of Meriones unguiculatus. Lineage (NCBI taxonomy): Eukaryota > Metazoa > Chordata > Mammalia > Rodentia > Muridae > Meriones > Meriones unguiculatus. The sequence continues at coordinate 89,704,007 of NC_083354.1, read as the reverse complement.
CTTAGAAAGACAAATGGGATGTGCATTGGACTTATGACAGAAGTCTACTGCAGAAGGTATCTGAAATACTCTACCTAGCAGCATTTTAAAACAGATCCTAAAGCTAATAACCAAACCTTCGGCAGAAGGGGAGTTAGTATTACGTGGAAAGGATAGGAGCTCCACAAGGACCAAATATATCTGGGCACAGGGGTCTTTTCTGAAACTGTTTCTCCAACCAAGAACCATGTGTGGATATAACCTAGAACCTCTGCTTGGATGAAGCCCGTGGTAGCTCAATAACCAATATTGGTTTCCCATAGTAAGGGGAGCAGGGACTATTTCTGACAGGAACTCAATGGCAGGCTCTTTGACCTCCCCACCTCCCAAGGGAGGAGCAGTCCTGCTAGGCCACAGAGGAGGACTTTGCAGCCAGTCCTGAAGATTCCTGATAAAAGAGGGTCAGATGAAAGGGGAGGAGGTCCTTTCCAATTTGTGGACTTGGAAAGGGGCAGGGAGGAGCTGAGGGAGGGAGGGTGGGATTGGGAGGGAATAAGGGAGCGGGATACAGCTGGGATACAGAGTTAATAAAATGTAACTAATAATAAAAATAAAAATAAATCTCATTCCCCCCCCCAAAAAAAAAAGAAGAATGTGGAGCATGAGATGAGAGGAAGCACATGCCAGCTGTTCACCATCCTGGAGCACCACCAACCAGACAGCAAAATAGCACTAAACTGTTTGCAGAGAGCATCATTAGTCAGAAAGTGACCTTTCAGGATAAATCCCTTCTAGGGAACTTCTAGAAACACATACCACAACCCTAGAGAGAGATACAACTGTTCTGTCAATATTAGGGGAATCCAGGCTGAAAATAAAATGAATGAGAATAGAAGCACAGAACAGATCTAGAATAAAAGCCTTTTATTCCTGAAAGAAAAAAAAAGAAAGAAAGAAACGAAAAAATGGGACTCAGCCTGTGCTTCTTGGTTTTCTTTCATTATAATTTTACAACAGCGTCTTCTGCTTAAAAATGTGGGTAATTTCTTCTTTTAGTTTAGGCTCTCCTAACTTTAAAATACACACGTAATTTTGGTAAGAATACTGACTCCAATCATGATCTGGTCAGAACAAAACAAAATGAAACACAAATAACAAAGGTGGCTAGAATCCTCTTTCTTGGCCTCACTCTGTGGCTGAATTGGTCCATATTCCATAGCCTACATATCACGTGGCATTAACAAGTATTAGAAGATGGATAGTATCAATAATCATGACAAGTAAAACCTGGTTTATTTTTTTATTTATTACAATTTATTCACTTTGTATCTCGGCTGTAGCCTCCTCCCTCTTCCTTCTCTATGGCCCTCCCCTAGTCCATTGATAGGGGAAATCCTCTCCCCTAAAGTCTGTATCAGATCTTATAATAACTGACTGAATTCTCTTTCCCTGTAGCTCTAGTACGGCTACCTCGCCGGGGGGTGGGGGGCTGATCAAAGAGCAGGCAACCAAGATCATGCCAGTGACAGCCCCTGCTCCCCTTACTAGGAACCCACATGGAAACTGAGCTGCCCATGGGCTACATCTGAGCAGAGGGTCTAGGTCCTCTCCTTGCATGGTCCTTGGTTGATTCTTCAGTCTCTGCAAGAAACCCTGAGCTCAGACTTTTTGGCTCTGTTGTTCCCTTGTAGAGATGATCAGGTTTTGTTTCTCTCTCTCTCTCTCTCTCTCTCTCTCTCTCTCTCTCTCTCTCTCTCTCTCTCTCTCATCAATTTATTGGTTTGTTCATTTTACATTGAATTGCAACCCTACTCTTTCCTTTCCTCCCAGTCCTACTCTCCCAATCACATCCCTCCTAATACGCCCCACACTTACCAGGTCACCCTGGCCATCAAGTTGCATCAAGACGCCTCCTCTTTCACTGAGGCCAGACCAGACCGCCCCGCTAAACTATTGTTGTTTAAGAGTATTCTCCTGGCTGCAGCAATCCATGATGATAATCCTGAGGCATCTGAAGGAATGGGCGGGCATGGGAGCGTTAGCAGGCCTTCTGGTGTTGGTCTCCTTGGTTTGCCTGTGGTATATATGCAAGATTAGAGTCTCACAACAGCGTAATGCAGCCATGACCATTCAGGCCTTTACAACCATTGAAGCAGGACGGTCTCTCCAAGCATGGTTGGATACCATAAAAAGCTAAAATATTACAGTCAGGATGCAAGGCTAAGCACTGCACTCAGGATCAGCCGCTTTCGACTCAGAGAAGAGCATGTCTGATTGCATGCGGGTTGATGCTCCAGGTCCCGCCACTGAGAAAAAGGTATCGAATGGGTCTGATGCTCTTTGGGTGGATGACACCTAAATGAACATCAGTACAAAGTCCCAATTTATTTCTAATATCAGAGATCAGACCTCTACTCTTGCGTGATGCGTCTAAAACAAAAAGGGGGAACTGTAGAGATCTGCGTAATGCCGCGCCTTAAAGACGGAGCTGGTTTCTGCCTTCCACCTTCCCGATGGTGCGTGCTCTCTGTTATGAACAAATCCACGTTTGGCTAAGGCTGAGGATCTGGCTTGCTTCCATGTATGTAGACCTATCTGCATTGCCCACATGGCATGCTGGGGCTGGCTACCCAGAGGCTATTTAAGCTGTGGGCTGGCTTTCCCCAGGGTCAGATGATTGTTCAAGGTTCCTGAATAAACTGCATTAAAAAAAAAAAAAAGAGTATTCTCCTTAGCGGGATTGCTAGGAGATACAGTAACCATTTGGCTTTTCTAGGAGTTTTCTATTGGTGAAGTTTCTGCCTCAGCAGAAACCTCAGGTGAATTCCTGAGTTCACAGAAATCCATTTAAAGCAGTGAGCACGACATAAGCCTATCATGTTCCATCGACATGAAAGCAAGGTGGAGCCCTGAAGCCCAGAGACAGGTAAGTCTAACACAATCAGGGAACCTCAGGTTCCTGAGCCTCTATCTCAAAATGTGGAGCTGGAGTTTGTTTTGTGGTTTACTGTTTACTGTTGGACGAGGGACTTACCCTTAGGAGTGCTTTGTTTCCCCAGTGAAACGACCTGGAGTAAATTAATTTTTCATTTACAAGCGGTTATCAGTTGGAGCGAGTGTTTGGGTTAGTGACAGGGTGTGTGCCCACTTCCCCAACTCAGTGTCATCTTTGGAGGTTTTTTTCTCACATTTTCATGTCACGATTTTTGTTGTTCTTCTTGTTATTTTAACCTTATAAGTCTTTTGGGCGTATACTATAGCTTCCAGTTTTGTCTTTTTATGGGATTTTATGTATGTGTAAATGTGTGTGTCTCTTATGTTTTTTACTTGGCTCTTTTACTTCTGTTTGTTTTTCCTTTTCTGACTTGTTGGGCTTTTTTATTTTATTTTTTTATTAATTACACTTTATTCACTTTGTATCCCCCCCATAAGCCCCTCCCTCCTCCCCTCCCAATCCCACCCTACCACCCCCTTCTTCACACATGCCCCTCCCCAAGTCCACTGATAGGGGAGGTCCTCCTCTCCTTCCTTCTGATCTTAGTCTATCAGATCTCATTTAGAGTGGCTGTATTGTCATCTTCTGTAGCCTGGTAAGGCTGCTTCCCCCTCAGGAGGAGGTGATCAAAGAGCAGGCCAATCAGATTATGTCAGAGGCAGTCCCTCTTCCCATTACTATGTAACCCACTTGAACACTAAACTGCCATGGGCTACATCTGTGCAGGGGTTCTAGGTTATTTCCATGCATGGCACTTGGTTAGAGTATGAGTCTCTGGAAAGACCCCTTTGTTTCAATTTCTGGTTCTGTTGCTCTCCTTGTGGAGTTCCTGTCCTCTCCAGATCATTACTATTTCCTACTTCTTATATAAGATTCCATGCACACTGCCCGACAGTTGGCCATAAGTCACAGCATCTGCTTTAGATGGCTATTTGTTTAATTTTGTCCCCCTTTTTGAGACAGCTTCTCTCTACATAACTCTGGCTATCCTAGACCTCACTCTTTTGACTAGGCTGGCCCAGATTTTACAAAGATTATCTACTGCTGCTTCAAAGTGCTGAGATTAAAGGTCCATGCCTGTGAAAGGGTGAGGATTTGGACAGGGGGAAGGTGGGGAGGAACTGAGAGGAACTGGGGAATGAGAAATGCAATCAGAATATACTGTGTAGAAACAAATCAATTTTTTATAAAAAGAATTTTAAAGTAAAATAGTACAGGTGGAGATTGATCAAGAAAATATCCATTGTCAACCTCTCTCTTTTTCTCTATCTCCTCCTTCCTCTGTGTGTGTGTGTCTCTTTCACACACACACACACACACCTCACACTAATCCACATATAATATCGTATATGACACACACAAGAGTGCTCATATACCCTTGACATTTCTATTAAGCTGTCATTCTTACTATTTTATCTATAGAAAATATTAGGTTATTTACCTGAAAACTACAAAGGCCACAATCATCACAGAGGAAAATAAAGTTGTACTGACAGGAATATCCTTTCAGTTTTCTATTATATACAACAATCATTACAAATAAGAACTAAGCAGTAACCAGAATGCAGGCAAATTTCTAGGGCACACAGCTTGTTATGTAAATAAGGTTTTGTTGAAAATCAGATGATTCTATTCACATACACAGGTATCGTTGTACTTGAGAGTTATACCAGCATGTTTGAGATGATGTAATAGGATCCAAATATCCCACAAACCCTAAACACACACTCTCCTTGACATACAGTGTGGTTACATGTGAAGAGCTCCATCACAAGATTAAAAAAATAAAAAAATAATAAATAAATAAATAAATAAATAAACTTTCCAGGTGGACAAGTTGCACCTAACCTTTAAACCACTGATTAGGTCAGCTTGCTGTACATGTTCTCAGAGCATTGCCAATAGCCCACTGTTACACTGCACTATCTTATATGACAATGATGGGCATCTCAGGCAGGCTTTGAGATACTGTGCTGAAAGTGAAAAATCACAATGATCTTACAGGCTCAGGAAACAAACTCGGAGATTATAAGATGTAACAAACATAAAAAAAAAACAACAACACAGTATTCAACATATACCGTCAATCTTGATGCCCCAAAATGCAATATGATCCTCCACAGAAAGTCTCTACTGTATGATTTAGATAGTCATCCTTTTTTGTCTATGGCCATACCACCCTGAAGCGCCTGATCTCTTCTGATCTCGGAAGCTAAGCAGGGTCTGGCCTGGTTAGTACTTGGTTGGGAGATATCCATCTTTTTAATCTAAATTCAATGATGATCAGAAGTTTCTGACCCTTTCTTCATTTTAAACAGGGTGCAATGGTGCCCAGCTGTAATCCCAGCACTCAGAGAGGCAGAAGCAGGCAGATCTCTGTAATTTTCTGGCCAGCCTGGTCTACAAAGTGAGTCCAGGACATCCAAAAAAACCTGTTTAGAAAAAGAAAACAAAAAAGCAATAAATTAATGCCTACATGTCTATTTAAAAATAAATAAATAAACAAACAAATAAATAAATAAATAAATAAATGACTAAAAACAATTACAATAATTACAATGTAAATGTAAAGCCAGGACTAGAGCTTGCTTCTTCCACTGCATGCCAGGCCTTGGTATGGACAGGGCAGAACTCACCTTTGCTGGTTCACAGTCCTACCTGCCTGATGGAAACTGACTTCCTTAGCTTTACTTTATGAATCTTAAGGTTCATTCAGAAATAGCTACATAAAAGATTCGATAAGTGTGACGTGCTTTTCCTTACTTACATTGTTCACTTTCTTCACTCATGCTTTCAGTTTTGCAAAATGAGTGAGATTCATTCTCATATAATACTTACTATTTTCCCAAGTTCTGTTGATTTTGCTAACAGGGCTCTGTCTTTCACTGAGACTTTACTTAAGCCTTTGAAAAACACATTCTTGAATCTTATGGTAGATTTTTCTTGTGCAGGTTCACAACAGAAATGCTTCCCAGTCAAAATTTCCTCCCATAAAGAGATCTATAGAAAGGATATTTTTCATTTTTTCCCACGTGACACAGCTAACACGGGTGAGCAAATGTAAAGAGCATCAATGTATGGAGCCCGAGACTGTTCCACAGAGGCACTGAGGCAGGTCCAAGTGCGGGTTCCACCCCTGATAAGAAATGGTCACTCAGAAGGAAAGGCAATTTGTTGACAGCACAGAACTGTATTAGGGAAAAGCCCAGCAGAGGGAATCACTGTAGAAATCAGTGTTCACAAAGTGGGGTTGTTACAAGGCCGAAAGGGGAGGAACGAGGTTGTGAAGTTTTCTTTATTGTCTGTATTTGGTCATTATTAGGAATAGCCAGTGGTTAGTGCATTAAAGCATGTCCAGTGATCAATAAACATCTTTCCCAACTGGCTATTACTTGAGCTTCATAGGACAGAGAAGGCAAGAATCTAGAGATATAAGTCGTTTTACTTCTAGAAACCAAATTACTGTAGTTATGGGGCTTGTCCCAGTTCAACCAAAATGGAGTATTTTATAAAATGGCATGGCCTTGGCTAATAGTAAGGAATGTGGGACCTTCAGCAATAAGTGCTCCACTACCTGTCCAGCATTCAACGGTATGATCCTTGTCTTCTCCAAGTTTACCGTGGACAATCACTGGTACCCATGTGGTTTATAGACATTTCCCCCCTGTATTCTAGAGATTTTCTATCACACCAAGTAGAAACATTAATCCTACCTTTAACATCTCACAAGATTCCTATGACATTCTAACAATGTAACCTATATTGTTGACAGATTCTGGAGTGAGAGGAATTGGTTACACTGTTCTTCAGTAGCTCTTATGTAAGTGTTTAAATGCAACCATAGTTGACCAGCATTTGAGATTTGCTCTTTCTCTGTTATCAAAACCTTTGTTCAGGCTAACTCCTCTGTTTATTTTGACCTCTTTGGGTAGGATTAAAGCTACATAGCACTCCCTGTACTTCACTTTGAATGCATTACAGATGCAAGCACTCAAATTCTCGGCAAAGCTACACTCGTATTCTAAATTTGAAACTAAAAGATAACCTTGACATTTTATGAAGTCAATTTCATTCATTAGGCAAATTGCCACATTTGAGAATAAGCAAATTAAGCATTTTCATCTGTCTTTTGGATTCTGTGAGTAGTGTAATCACCATGGATTGTGTCATGGATCAGATTCAAAGCCATGTAATTGTATGTCAGTGGGCGATGCTGTGCTGAGCATTCTCCTGGGGTTCTTTCCTAGCCCACCTTCAGCTTCTTGCTCTCTTTGGACATACCATGACTTCTGATATACAATAAGGATCATTTGGAAGCATTGTTCTTTCAAGCCTCTTAGGCCATATCCAATTTGGACGATCTTGCTGTCCCCATCTTAAACTGAAGTAATAATAATAATACACAGCAAAAGTAATGAATAGTTGCCTATTGTTTGTGAGAATTGTGTGGCAAGGAAACATTCTGAATGTGGACCCCTTCCAGGAAACGCAAATTTGTATTATTAATCCTTGTTGTAAATTGCTACCATCTATGGAAATTGCTACAGTGCAAACTGCAGAAATATATTTCCTTTGTTAAAAACCTAATTGATTCATTTAGAGCTTTCTTTTGTTAATCCACCAAATCACAGCTACTAAATATTGCATGTTATAGCCATAGATACAGTCATTATTAGCATGACAATTATTGTGGGGTTTTTCTTTTAACCCACACTCATATATCTCTTATTCTTTTAACATAATATGACCTACACTTCAGGAAAATTTACTACAACAGAATTTAAAGTTCATCTTTTAAAGCAAATAATTCCAAGATAATAGTAGAATAATCTATATTCACTATATGGAATGTGTGCGTTTGTTTACACACATATGCATATAATTTTGTGTTCTTACAAATTAAGTCATAGGGACATTTAAAAACATGTTCTTCAAAAAAAAATCCCTGATCCACTATCTCTTTATTTTCCTAAAATAAAACTGAATAAACCTTTTATAATTATGTTGGCTGATACAGGAGTAAAACAACAACAAGACCCTCCATTCCCCTTTATTGTTTGCTTTATACTAAGGATTGTACAAATACTTCATGATAATGAAAGTTACCAGTTTGTATTTGTATGCTGAGCATTTTGTGCATCTTACCCATTCAAATACTCCTAACAGGTAACTCCCTTTGTTTTCCCGTTTTTGAAAAGGCTAAGTGACAGGACTGGTTATGAAATTTCTTGTAAGTTAGAAGTGAAGCTTCAGTTTTTTTCATCTTGAACCCAAATCCTTAAGATCTGCCTCTGAATCCTTAGCCCTATGCCACTCCCTTATAAACACAAAACCTAGCTTCTTTTCTCTCTTACTTCACTGCTCATGGAAGATCACGTATGTTACGAAACACCAATTTCAACCATCAGCAACCTTTTCTGCCGGGTGGTACAAACTCTTAGGCTCTGCTCTTTCTTGTAAGGGAACAACAGTTAGAGTTTTTATTCAACTCTGTAATATGAATCTCTGATATTCCTAATTAAAAATCAGCAAGATTCAGAACTGCTGCTGTCAGCCTTTATTGTTACATGGTTTAGTGGATGGCAGGGTCAAGCAGAGCATCTTCTTGGTAACATTAGGGCGTTCGTTCTCCTAAATGCCACATCTGAACCACCAATAGTCACAGGTAATGTAATTTTGAACAGTTTTTCCTCCAGAGAAATATGTTAGCATTCCATTATTTATCTTACAAAAATAAACCAGGGTAGGGCCTAAAGTACACATCTTTTATATAAAATATGCAAAAACAAAAATGATCCTTTTAAGGAATAAGATACCAAACGCACGGCAACTGCTCTTCCTCACTTACTCTGCTCTTCAAACTTCTGCGTTTTTTTCAGAAGTCACATCTTGATTTTCATGTCCCATTCCTGACTCTTTTTTAAAAATATTCCTTACATCTCTTGAAGTCCTTGCAAACTTCTGTATCAAGTTTTAAAGTAACTTTTTTTTTTTTTGCTTGCAAATTAGAATGCAAAACGCTTGGACCTAGATGGAGGTAAAAGGAAAATTCCTATTACAGCATCTGCAAATTACCAGTGAAAGTCACTTACAACTTACCCTGCAGTGCTTTTGAGGAACTTCGCTTGTTTTCTTCAAAGAAGAAAAATGCTTCATGAAAGGCCTAATAACACATTTAAATTACTGAGGATAATTTGAAAATTTAAGTTTTATGGAATTTAGATGATTACTGGAATCCCAGCAAGTAGCATAATGGACATAATTTTTATAACAATTGAGAATTACTCTGCACATGATACACTTGCATTGATTTGAACCTCACATTTAAAAACTATACTTAACCCAAGTCACCAATCAAAATGATTTTTTTTTTGGCAAAATATAATTAGCTTGAGAAAAACTTTAGGTTGCCTATACTCTCTTCACTTAAATGAAATGCAATGTACTTACTTATGATAGCAAAGCGTATAATCTTTGGGTGTTTTTATAATTTTATACAAATCATTCTAAAACCTTATATATGGACACATCGATATTTAATAATCTATATGTACACAAATGCATAACTTTATCATTTTCCCTTAGTATTTAAAGAGGAGGGTTGTTGATGCTCCAGTGCTTTGTATAAAGTTTTTTGGTATTTGGACTAAATCTATGCACAATCCACTATTCACTTTTTCTATTTTTTAAGAATTGTGTACCTGGGTACAATACCTACATCTCTCCCTTACATATTGGTATGCACAAACACGCCTCCTCAGACATATGCTACTGAGTCCATTTGTATTATTGTACATATGTACATGTGTTTAGGGATGACTATTCAGGATTGGTTAACCTGTCAGAGGTTTCATCCATTTCATCCATTTCATCCCAAAGAACTGTCTGTAGATGTTTATATGAGGTTGCGACCTTGTGAAATTTTCCCCATCCACACTGGTATGTACTCATTATCCCAGTCTTGTTCAGGCAGCAAAATTGTTGAGATCACATCAGTCCGGTGTCCCTGTCATGCCTAGGAAGAACTGTCTCACTGAAGTTTCATCTACACATCTTCACTGCACACATGGCTTGTACTTTTTGTTTTCAGCCAGCAACTGGTTTAATTCTGGGCTGTGACACAATGGCTACAATGGGCTTACAGTATGTCTACTATCTATCTAGATCTGTCTCTATCCATCTGCATAAAGCCAGACTGGCTTTGGACTCACATTCTTTCATTCTTTGCTTCCTAAATTCTGGGAGTACAGCCATGTAGCAACACACATGGCATAATCTGAATTCTTAAATTCAATTATCTAAAGAATTCTCTTTGCTTTAGATATTAAGTTTCTATCATGTTAATCGAATTAGTCCAAGCACATAAATGACCATGTGACCTCACTGACAGGTAGACTCTGACACAGCTTGTAAATAGAGAGTTAAGGCGGTTCCAAAAATTTCAGGGCTAGGTTGAGGGTAAAGGTAGTGAAAAGCCATTGATTAAAGTGCACAGAGTTTCAGTGAGAGAAGTCAAATGTGTTTTTTTGAGACATTATTGTGATAATACTAAGAATAACATAATGCACATTTTGAAATTACTAAAAGATTTTAAGTATTCTATTAGAAAATTGATGTTATCACTGCTTTATATAGATGTATATAATCATATATATATATATAATTTCAAAATGACATATTGTACTCCCTTAATATAAATATATTTGATAGATTGTATGTTATGTAACAGTACATGTAAAAATGAAACTGAAGTAACAAACATAGATTGACAGCTAATATGAGTAGATACATAAATTAATGCTCACTTGCTTTCTCCTGTGATAAAAGCGAGATGGCTACTCTGTGTCTCTTTTAGGAGGCACTAACTCAATAATCATATTACAAAGGACCAACTCCTAACACCAGAATTTGGAAGTTAAATTTCTTGTTCTATTTTCTGTTCCCAGTGAGTTGCAGCCCAGTGATAAAGTTATTTTAAGTTAAAGGTATCTGACAATGGCTCCATTCACAAAACTTCCTGGGAAATGCCATTCCTGTTGTGTTCCCCTCATGTGTACCCAGATGATGTGACAGGTGGCTCTGAAATCTGGTCTTTCATGGTTCTCTAGGGCCCTTCGTCTTGGACACATGGATTCTCTTAGTGCAAAAAGCAGCACTCATTTTTACAATGTGTACTCCAGCTAGTCTGCTCAGAGACATTGCGTTTTCCTGAAACAACTTTAAAGGGTTTCATTGTTGTTGTTGTTGTTGTTGTGTGTGTGTGTTTGTTTATATTTGTTTTTGTTTTTGGCATTGAAAGCCTGAGCTTCCTGGGTTAAAATTACAGGAGAGTCCATAAACAGTAATTTCCTGATAGCTTAAAAGACATATTTCCGATCATGGCATCTCTGAAATTTACATCTTTACCATTCTTTGCCTAAGCTTTGTGTCCAGTTACTGAATGGTCTATTTACATGGACCACTGAACTCTCTACTCAGTCTCCATAATGCAAAAACACGGCTCTTTTGGAAATGTTTCTTTACATAGCTGTCAGAAAGAGTGTCTTATACATTCATTCATTAAACACTAAGTTTTACCACCTATCATTTAATGCCTGAGATGTATTTTGTGAAATGTGTTCTTAGACTATTCACACTAAAAGAATGCCATAGAGCATGCTGACATAGAACTGAATGCCATAGGGTAAGTAAGAGGTCAAGTAAATGAGATGAATGTGGCCATCAATCACCATTATCAACTGCCATGCACAACTGTATACGCCATACTTCTGAATGACAGACAGGTTAGTCAGCTGACATCAATGGCATCACCACAAATGTGTGAAGCGGAAGAGTACTGCCCTATGGTGAGTTGTCCCACCAAGAGCCAACAGAAATTATTAGGTTCCACTGTACTGATGTAGGAACAGCACTGCATATCTACCAAAACTTTCCATGCATTATGAACCTATTTATTATGTGTTCGCCACTTTATAAAAATCTACATTTTCCACAGTGAGGAAACATGATGAACGGACACTAATGTTTGATTTTTGAAGTCTCTCATCACTCTGTGAGGCAACCTCCCTAAACTGCTGAAGAATCCAAGCCGCATCATGTGTCCATAGGGTCAGCATATGTTAACGTTCTTATCTGACATGTCCTCTGACTTCTTTACTCTGATACTGCAAAACTAAACTCCAATATCATACCCTCATTTTACATTTCTCTAAATTATTTTATTTATTCTTTATCTTCTTTTGGTAACACACACACACACACACACAGAGAGAGAGAGAGAGAGAGAGAGAGAGAGAGAGAGAGAGAGAAACTCCAAGTATCTAGAATAAGTCTATAATAAAGTTGCATAGATGTCATTATATGAATTACACAAATGCTAAACTTAGTATAATGTGCACATTGGAATTATTATTTTAGTACATAGAAGAAGTTCTTCTAATTATTTTTCTTTTCCTCTTTTGCTTTGTTTCCATCTGACACATAGGCAGGTGGCTTTTATGGAATCCTCTAGCCCTGAAGCCAAAGTTCACATTTCCATTTGTAATGGGAATATTTCTGAACCTTGCCGGCTTTCACAGATTGTTTACTCAATGCTTGTGACATAACCATTATCTTTTCATTCTAATCTCCTTTGTCAATGGAACAGTGAAGAGCAGGAAGGAGGATTAGTGGTGCTCTGACTTAATCAGTTTATAAAAATCTCCAGAGAAAGCTGCGCTGCCTTTCATCCACCACAGATGTTTTGTCTTCACTTGATTAGGCAATTGATTTGGCCCCAAGCGCCTCAAGAAAGGAAAGATGTTCTTAGCATGCATTTGTATACTAAAGCATGGCAAGGGGATGGGATATTTCTAGTACCACTTCATATAGAATAAAGCATTCCAGGATGCTGCTGTTTGCATTGATTTTACTGGCTGGCAAAAAAGAAACAATAAGAAGTTCATAGATATTTTATTCTTTTCACATCCTGCAACCTGCTAATGCGTGGTCGAGTGCACCGTGATTCACAACACAGCAGGATGCTCTCCGCCATAATTCATGCTGTATATATAGCAGCTGTACATTGGGAAGATTACCAGGAAAACACTTGGAGAGAAGTCAAGTTCAAGTTATTCACACAAGTGAATTGAGCTTTGCAGCCGGGGTTCAAGACATTCCCCGCCTTGAGTCCTTTACCAAATGACCCTATTAAAGGTTCCTTTCAAGAAGTAGAGGTAGGACAGCATGGCTATCAAAGTGATGCCACACCTCCTCTGAAGACGTTCTGTGTTTCTGATGGAATCCCTGCTTCTCTCTCGTGCTTGTGTCGGCTCCGCTATCAAGACAACATTCTGAAAATGTACACCTAGTAGTCATCAACCCCAGGTTTCTTCCAGTTTTTCTGAACGTATTGCTTCTTGATACCTTACTGCAAGCAAAAGAATAACACAGGCTAACTCTGAGGCAACTCAGGCATTTAGTTGCTATATTTGCTAATTGAAGTATGAGTTTACCATTTCATTGTTCTATTTTGCAGGATATATTTTCATTTGAATTATCACCTAGGACCATATGTCGTCACAAATAAAGAATGTATTTTCAATGAACAATTTATCAGAAATAGTATGTCGTGTGCTTGAGCACCAAAATATTGGATTTGTACAACTTTAATCACATGTAAAATAGTTTCACAAATTTAAATCAAGCATTCCAAAACTGTCAGGTTTTTTATTTCATTTTTTTTTCATTTACCTCTTATTTATTTACATGCTAAAGAACAGGGTTACTTGTCACTGCATTTTTCCTTTGAGTTACTGTGCTATATGACTATCCATGCTGTATTGGAAAGCACTTGTCTCAATGAAGGGATGGAGTGCTATATAAGTCTACTCACTCTTCATTAACATATCATATTTTCTGGTAAATAAACCAGAATCACAGCAGCAGCTACAATAACTCCACAATGGTCAATCACCCTCGAGGTCGTGCTTATTAGAGAGAAAGGGAACCCAAGGCAGAATGCATGTTTTCTTTATATGGCGTCATACATGAGACTACATGTTGGGTTTTCTTTGCTATTTTACAAAAATCAAATTTTCCTAATTTCCAGACAATTCAATGTTTGATGCTAGCTGTTAAGCATAGGGAAACAAGCATTTACCATATATGTAAAACCTAAAGTACTCTGAAATCACGAGCAAGCTTCACATTCGTGTTTGTGAACAACAGTGGGTGCACAGATCACCATGGAGATGCTTAATCCTTTTAATCCTTCTTAGAATACTTTCTCCCAGCCAAGATGTAATCACTGTGTAATGAGAAGCGCGTACACCCAGGGAAAAAGTACGTGGACCAGCACGGATATTCTTTAAGTTGGACCCCTTAAACTGTCCTTCACAGATAATTAGGTTCATGAGATTAAGAGTGTACTATGAAGATTAGCTGAAAGTCCCTACTGCAAAATGAAACATATGAAGGGCCCTTTCCTGCCATATGGTGGCTGGAAGTCTCATGGCCTCCAGGGGGGCTTGTCTGACTTCGCCACAATCTGTTGCCAGACCCCACAGGTGAAAGTTGATTCCAGAAGTCTTTAGTTCCAGAAAGTCTTCTAAAGACAGAATCAAAACTACTAGGATGCAGGATATACTGCTAGAATCACAGCCGTGTGCTTGTGTTCCCGTCTGTGCTTACTGTGCCACAAAGGCCGTGCCCTGCTCTCCTGTACCTTATGAATACCAGTGGATCAACGCAGAAAGCACAAACTCCAAAATCAGTGAATTTCATAGAGGCCCTGTGATATCATGGAGAATAATTAAGTTTGTAACATCTCATATCTCCTTCAATTTTTATACACACTTCTTTAAGATCTTAGAAAAAAGAATCCATAAAGTGAGGAATCACTCATTATCATAAACCAAGATTTACTTTTTCATCTAAATCTTATGTCAAAATCGTCACTCTATATGCTTAGACATAGCACTTTAGCAATTGTACATCTCTTAAAAAAAGAGAAAAATCTTCTGCAGTGATGATAATTTGTAGCCCAGAAAAGGTACTGCCAATGCTGTATATCCACAAGTATTTAAACAGGCTTAAAAGCCTTCAGATATAATATTGTTAAGAATCTTGTTAAGAGATGTTTTATATATTTTTAATATTGTTATTCTTTGAGAATTTCATTCATATTTCTGATCTTCATCTCCTGCACCTCCTCCTACTCCTTCCAGATCCACCCCAACATCATTGAGGTTTTTTTTTCTCCTCTTCCTCCTCCTTCTTCTTTTTAAATAACACATCAAGGCCATTTTGTGCTGCGCACATGGTCCTGGATGTGAGCCTATCCACTGGAGCATGTTTACCTACCAAGGGGCCACATCCTTAAATAAACCTGATTCTCCCTTCTCCAGAAGCCATCAGTTGCCCATATCTCTTCAGTTATAGATGGGTTCTAAAAAAACTCCTATCACCCCCGACCCCCATATGTTACAATATTGACTGCCTTGGTCTTATGGAGGTCCTTCTCAGGCAATTCAGCCAATCTGAGCTCATGAAAGCAGCAGTATGAACTTGGGAAAGAAGTGATTGTAGGCTAAAAGACTGTCTTCAAAATCGGTAAGTTAGGAGAAGGGGAGGGAGGGTGGGATTGGGAGGGGAACAGGGAGGGGGCTACAGCTGGAATACAAAGTGAATAAATTGTAATAAATAAAAAAGTCAGTTCATAAAAAGTTCGTCTTAATCAGTTTAAAGTAGGGAATATCGGGTAAGTTTGCTGTAGATAATATGTGTAATGTAACTATGAAAATATTTCCCTTTTGTGCTTTCCTGAGCTTTCCAAATTTTTTATGGTAAACATAAATTTGTTTTTAATTTAAAATATTATTTATTTGAAATCTATCATTAGATTTCCCTACAATTTCATGGTCACAGGAAATGGAATAAATGGTATTACGAGAGCCAATGTAGTGTAGCAGACAAACATTTAGGGAGAGCCAGCACGTAGGTGTTGGGAGTCCAACTCAGGACCTCCAGAACAGCAGCCAAGTGCTCTTAAACTCTTTGATCACCTCCCCATGAAGGGGGGAGCAGCCTTACCAAGCCACAGAGGAAGACAATGCAACCAGTCCTGATGAGACCAGATAGGCTAGGGTCAGATGGAAGAAGAGGAGGACCTCCCTATCAGTAGACTTGGAGAAGGGCATGGGAGGAGATGAGGGAGGTGAGTACAGCTGAGATACAAAGTGAGTAAACTGTAATTAATACAAAAATTTTAAAAGTATAAAAAAATATTTAGGGTGATAAATTTGGATTTCAATTCTGTTTTAAATTTTTCTAAGTGAATTATCTTCATTAAGTTCTTTACACTCTCTGAAACTTCTGTTGTCTTACAATAAAACAGCTATGAAAAGTTAAAAAGATATCGGTAAGTTAGTGAGATCTTAATGAAGCTAAATTATTTAGCTTATTTCACAA
The DNA here is from genome assembly GCF_030254825.1 of Meriones unguiculatus. Classification (NCBI taxonomy): domain Eukaryota; kingdom Metazoa; phylum Chordata; class Mammalia; order Rodentia; family Muridae; genus Meriones; species Meriones unguiculatus. Next base: position 89,687,584 of record NC_083354.1, on the reverse strand, counting down.
ATTTTAAGAAGATTGAAGTCACAAAACAACTACTTGTACCAAATGGTATATATATATATATATATATATATATATATATATATACATATACATATGTAATAATGATTAAAAAAATAAAAAATAGAGGCTATTTGAGAGGGCAATGGGTGATGAGTTTGTACATGGGAAGTTTTGAAAAGAAGGTAAGGAAAGAAGAGAAATTGTGTAACTATACTTTAATTTAAAAAATTAAAAAGAATGAAATCCCTAAATCAGACATCTGTATAAACCATGTCCCTCCAAAAGATCCAGAGAAAATTATATAGGAGAGGGAGGTGAAAAAAATGTAAGAGATGGAGATCAGGGACAACTCCTGTGAAATGTTCTCTTCTGGTCATGCAGCTGTTGTATTCAGGAACTCACAGCATTTGTGGTTACCTACACAAGCCATTCAAAAGATCAAGCATCTGTCAGGAAAGGGCTCATAGCCCCACCCCTATCTGAGTAGCTGTTTGACTGCTGCAGAAGGACAGCATTTCCCCCCTTGGGAAAATGCTCGATGGCAGGTTGTCCATGTTCCACTGAATGGCTCTCTACCTGTTTGTCATATGCATTTGGACAGGACCAAGTGAACTTACTGCCTATAGATAAAAAGAAGAAAGAAGAGGAGCTGAAAATGAGTGAGAACCATGTTGGGGAGTCCGGAGAAAATTGAAGGGGGAAGTTGGAGAGAGATTAAAATATATATATATGAAATTCAAAAATAAAATAAAAGGATTATTACAGAAAATTGAAATAATAAAATCTGAAGTAACAATATTCATATTAAACTGTGTGTAATGTGTGTTCTATCGCTATATTAATTATCTTAATACGCTTATTATGTATATTGCGTATTACATGTATCTATTTTTAGTCAGGATCTGACAATTGTTCCAGTCTGTCTTCAAAAGTTCCATCCCGCTGCCTCTTCCTCCCCAATCCTAGCATCACGATAGTGTGATTCACACCCATTGTTCTTTACGTATTTACTGGATACCATATTCTTTTAGCTACCTCGCTAAATTTTCTGTGATATAAAAATCATCTGACATAGAGAAAATTATTTTTGAAGTATGTGCATTGGTTTTTTTCCCATATATTCATTCAGACATACATAATATCTCTAAGGCTAGAGTCAAATAGAAGGGGAGGAGGACCTCTGCTATCAGTGGACTAGGGGAGGGGCATAGGCAGAGAAGAGGGATGGAGGAAGAAATTGGGAGGAGGTGAAGGAGGGGCCACAACTGTGAAACAAATTGAATAAATGATAATAAAAAGACATATGGGGCCTGTTAACAGAGAATCCAGAGGAGAAATTTGAAAGTCTTTAAATCAGATAGAAGAAATATATTGATATTGTTCTATACATTTTGAATGTGAGAGCATTACTCTTGTAAAATAACCAATACAAACTCTTTTTTTGAATTCTTTATTACTTATATATTATTCACTTTGTATCCCCCCGGGGTACCCTCTTTCCTCCCCCACAATCCCTCCCTTCCTGCCCCTTCTGCATGCATGCCCCTCCCCAAGTCCACTGATAGGGGAGGTCTTCTTTTCCTTCCTTCTGATCCTAGTCTATTAGGTCTCATCAGGCTGCATTGTCTTCTTCTGTGGCCTGGTAAGGCTGCTTCCCCCTCAGGGGGAAGTGATCAAAGAGCAGGCCCAATCAGTTCATGTCAAAGGCAGTCGCTTTTCTCATTACTATGGAACCCGCTTGGATACTAAACTGCCATGGGCTCCATCTCTGCAGGGGTGTAGGTTATCTCCATGCATGGTCCTTGGTTGGAGTATCAGTCTCAGGAAAGACCCCTGTGCTCAGATTTTTGGGTTCTTTTGCTCTCCTTGTGGAGTTGCTGTCCTCTCCAGATCTTATTGTTTCCCACTTCTTTCATAAGATTCCATGCACACTGCCCAAAGGTTGGCCAAAAGTCTCAGCATCTGCTTTGATAGTCTGCAGGGCAGAGCTTTTCAGAGGCCCTCTGTGGCAGGCTCCTGGCTTGTTCTCTGTTTTCTCTTTCTTCTGATGTCCATCCTCTTTGCTTTTCTGGATAGGGATTGAGCATTTTATCAAGATTCTTCGCTCTTGATTAGTTTCTTTAGGTGTACAGATTTTAGTAGGTTTATCCTATATTATATGTCAATATGAGTGAGTATATACCATGTGTGTCTTTCTGCTTCTGAGATAGCTCACTCAGGGTGATCTTTTCCAGTTCCCACCATTTACCTGAAAATTTCATGGTATCCTTGTTTTTTATTGCTGAGTAATATTCCATTGTGTGGATGTACCACAAATTATGTATCCATTCCTCCATTGAGGGACATCTCCGCTGTTCCCAGCTTCTGGCTATTACAGATAAAGCTACTACAAACGTGGTTGAACAAATGTCCTTATTGTGTACTTGAGACTCTTTTGGATATATGCCTAGGAGTGGTATGGCTGGATCTTGAGGAAGCGCTATTCCTAGTTGTCTGAGGAAACTCCAGATTGATTTCCAGAGTGGTTGTACAAGTTTACATTCCCACCAGCAGTGGAGGAGGGTTCCCCTTTCCCAACAACCTCTCCAGCATATATTGTCACTTGAGTTTTTTTATCTTAGCCATTCTGATGGGTTTAAAGTGAAATCTAGGGTTGTTTTGATTTGCATTTCCCTGATGACTAATGACACTTAACATTTCTTTAAGTGTTTCTCTACCATTTGATATTCCTCTACAAGGAATTCTCTGTTTAGCTCTGTACCACATTTTTTAATTGGATTTCTTGATTTGTTGCTGTTTAACTTCTTGAGGTCTTTCTACCATTCGATATTCCTCTACAAGGAATTCTCTGTTTAGCTCTGTACCACATTTTTTAATTGGATTTCTTGATTTGTTGCTGTTTAACTTCTTGAGGTCTTTATATATACTGGATATTAGTCCTCTGTCAGATGTAGGGTTGGTAAAGATCCTTTCCCAAACTGTAGGCACTCTTTTTGTTCTGACGACAGTGTCCTTTGCTTTACAGAAACTTTTCAGTTTCATGAGGTCCCATTTATTGATTGTTACTGTTAGAGCCTGTGCTGTTGGTGTTCTGTTCAGGAAGTTGTCTCCTGTGCCAATGAATTCAAGGCTCTTCCCCACTCTTTCTTTTAAGCGGTTTAGTGTGTCTGGTTTTATATTGAGGTCTTTGATCCACTTGGACTTTAGTTTTGTGCAGATAAGTATGGATCTATTTGCATTTTTCTACATGTAGACATCCAGTTAAATGAGCATCATTTCTTGAAGATGCTGTCTTTTTTCCATTGAATGGTTTTGGCATCTAGGTCAAAAAATCAGGTGTCCATAAGTTTGTGAATTTATTTCAGGGTCTTCTGTTTGGTTCCATTGATCCGCCAGTCTGTTTCTATGCCAGTACCATGCAGTTTTTAGTATTGTTGCTCTATATACAGATGTACATATATATATATATATATATATATATATATATATATATATATATATGAGATCAGGGATGGAGATCCCTCCAAAAGATCTTTTACTGTAGAGGATTGTTTTAGGAGTTCTGGGTTTCTTGTTATTCCATATGAAGTTGAGATTTTTTTCTTTCAAGGTCTGTAAAGAATTGTGTTGGTGATTTGATGGGAATTGCATTGAATCTGTAGATTGCTTTTGGTAAGATGTCCATTTTTACTATATTAATCCTGCCAAGCCATGAGCATGGGAGATCTTTCCATCTTCTGATACCTTCTTCTAATTCTTTCTTCAGAGACTGTAATTTTTTTTCATACAAGTCTTTGCCTTGCTTGGTTAGGGTCACACCAAGGTACTTTATGTCCTTTGTGGCTATTGTGAAGGGTGTTGTTTCCCTAGTTTCTTTCTCAGCCCTTTTCTCTTTTGTACACAGGATGGCTACTGTTTTTTTTTTTTTTTTTTTTTTTTTTTTTTTTTTTTTTTTTTTAGTTAATTTTGTATCCAGGCACTTTGTTGAAGGTGTTAATCAGCTGTAGGAGTTTCCTGGTAGAATTTTTGGGGTCACTCAGGTATACTGTCATAACATCTGCAAATAGTGATACTTTGACTTCTTCCTTTCCAATTTGTATCCCCCTGATCTCCTTTAATTGTCTTATTGCTCTAGCAAGGACTTCAATAACAATGTTGAAGAGATATGGAGAGAGTGGGCAGCCTTGCCTTGTCCCTGATTTCAGTGGAATTGCTTTAAGTTTCTCTCCATTGGCTATAGGCTTGCTGTATATTGCCTTTACTAGATTCAGGTATGTGCCTTGTATCCCTGATCTCTTCAAGACTTTAAACATGAATAGATTTTGGATTTTGCCAAATGCTTTTTCAGCATCTAAGGAGATGATCACGTGGTTTTTCTCTTTCAGTTTCAATGCAAACTCTTATAGGTGATAAATACCTTCTTGAAATCCTCTATTTGTAGAACTGAAACATTCAATAATGTTTATTGAATTTTTAAGTCATTCCAGAGACTTAAGCAATTGTAAATGATAGAGAGTAATAGAAGTGATTTTCCTAATTCAGCAGAGGCAGTGATGGTTACATAAGTAGACATATTATCCACAGAACAAAGGAAGATTATCATCAGTGTATAATTTAAGTTAACAATTGCAATGCATCATGTACTACCAGTTATATATATGTATATATATTATACATATATATGCATAATATATAACATGTTTCATAAATATATTTCAGAAAGTATCATGTTGAATATTTTAAGGGGTCAATAAAGACTCAAAATATTGTAGATATTTTATATATTTTGCATTATAAATAAATATAAGCTGATAAGTATAATCTAGGTCAATTATAAAATATTTTGTATCATTTTTCCTCTTACCAAATGACACCCATGAATGATGACTACAAGGACACTAACCAACCAGAAGATGGTCATAATTTTCAGCCTTTTTAATTTTCCCAGCACTTTTGAAAATTATAAACGTCTGTTAATTATTCAAAGTATCAAAGATAATCATGGAAAACACATTAAATCATTTGAAGATGGCACATTAAATGAAACCCCCCAGGTAGAGGTTCTCCCTCAGCCTCAATGAGTTGACTAATCAGATCTGAAACTTGAGCTGTTTTTTTTTTTTGAGGTTGTTTATTTTTTTTATTTTTACTTAGAAACAGGAAGCTGTATCAACATCAGGTTTTTCATGTATTTTATAAAGTTAGAAATTAATGCCATGTTAACCTTCACTGGTCTGGAAGCCAACTAGACAATGCATGAAAACTTCTTTTTTGTTTGTTTGTTCGTTTGTTTCTGAGTTCAGAAATATCTCCTGCCAAAATAAACAGGTCTAGAGAGCCTTTTGACCCTGTGCTTCACAGCTGGACTCAGTGTAACATGTGTCACCTGTGTGCTTTAATGCAGGCACGAAAATGTGAGCAAGTTAACCCATCTATATCAGATAAAATTAACTAGTTCAGAAGTCTGCAGAATGATTACCAAGACTCAACTGGGAAAAGCACTAATTCTGGTCCCTGGTACAATTCATTTAATAGGCTTCTTAAATAAAGATCTCACTTTTCAGCCAAAGACACTTATTTCCATCCCGATTCTGAAATGAAGAGAGTCTGTGTCTCTCCAGAGTGCCCGGGAAAAACAACATGACAGAGCTAAAAAATAAATGGAAACCAGAGTGCCAACAATCTATCTCACTAAACTCAGCAACATAGCGTTAGAATGACTCAGATATCACTGGTTGGTTTAAATAAACCTTTCGTGGTCGCCTTCACTGGGCATCACAGTCACAGATGCAATGTGTGTGTCATTATTGCACACTTCTGTGCAAACAAAGGCGGAGCTAGAGCTCAGGCCTGTAGCCTCAGCACTCAGGAGGCTGAGGCAGAACTGTGAAGGTTCAAAGCCAGACTGAGGAGTGAAAGCATCTTTAAAAAATCAGTTCTCCCTCTTCCAATGTCCTTCCTGTTTGCCTTTCTGGGTGAGGATTGAAATAGGACAGGAGCCTACCACAGAGCCTACCACTATGAAAGACTCTACCCAGCATGGTATCAAAGCAGATGATGATGCTCATGACCAAACTTTGGACAGAGTGCAGGGAATCTTAGGAAAGAAGGGGGAGATAGAGAAACCTGGAGGGGACAGGAGCTCCACAAGGAGAACAACAGAACCAAAAAATCTGGGAACAAGGGCCTTTTCTGAGACTGATACTCCAAACAAGGACCATTTATGGATATAACCTAGAACCCCTGCACAGATGTAGCCCATGGCAGCTCAGTCTCCAAGTGGGTTTCCTAGTAAGGGGAACAGGGGCTCTCTCTAACATGAAATTAGTGGCTGCTTCTTTGATCACTTCCCCCTGATACAGCCTTGCCAGGCCACAGAGGAAGAAGATGCATCCAGTCCTGATGAGAACTGATAGGCTAGGGTCAGATGGAAGGGGAGGAGGACCTCCTCTATCATTGGACTTGGAAAGGAGCATGGGAGGAGATAAACAAGGGTAGGTGGGATTGGGAGGGAATGAGAGAAAGGGCTACAGCTGGGGTAGAAAATGAATAAACTGTAATTAATATAAAAAAATAAAATTTAAACAATCATTTCAACAAAACATGCAAAAAAAGCTTGATTTTTTTCTTCATGGAAAAATAGACCTCCAGGGAACCTCTTGTGACTTCATGTGTAGGTGAAGAACATTTCTTTTCATAAAAGCAACATGGCAAATAGAGTTACTTATTTCAATCTGTCTTTTTTTTCTCTTGGTTGGAAATGAAATTATAACTTTTGCCCAGAGGGTAAATACTGTGCACGTTTATGCGTGTTCTCTGTGGCAAGACACAGAACAGTTCTGTTTACTAATACATTAAACACCTTGACAGTTTGATGCTTCTATTAACATTTCCTATAAAATTGTTACTGTTTCCCTGTTTACATTTTAAACACTAGTCCGTTCTTGTTCTGTTCTAAAGTGTAAACGTGTGGCCAAAGCAGTAGCTACTATCATTTTTTTTTCAGAAGGGATAGAATGAGAGAAACAGTTCCTTAGAAGAAAATTACCATGTGAGTCAGGAGTTGTCATGCCATACTTTAACAGGAGAGAAAGAGTCTGGTTTGAGGCAAAGCAATTTTACATTTTCTTAATCTCCATCAACATAAGCCTAATTTAATTTCCAAACACAATTTTAAAAGAAATGGATTAGCACTCATAAAAAATTAGTAACTAATATACTAATTACGAGAATAAATGCTGATATTGTTACAAATATTATGATTGAGATTATGACTTAAGAAGATAAATAATAAGGAGGATCCTAGGGAGGATTCTTTTTTCTTAATTTTTAAATTTATTTTTTATTATTAAAATTTATTCATTTTGTATCCCAGCTGTAGCACCCTCCCCTTTCTCCTCGCATGCCCCTCCCTCAGTCCGCTCTTAGGGATGGTCCTCCTCCCCATCCACCTGACCCTAGCCTATTAGGTATCATCAGGACTGGCTGCACTGTCTTCCTCTGTGGCCTGGTACAGCTGTACTATCCCCAGGGGGAGGTGATCAAAGAGCCAGCCACTGAGTTCATGTCACAGATAGCCCTTCCTCCCCTCACTAGGCAACCTACTTGGAGACTGAGTTGCCATGGGCTACATCTGAGCAAGAGGTCTAGATTATCTCCTTGCATGGTTCTTGGTTGGCTTTGCAAAGGAGACCAAGAGAATGAAAAAAAAATCTGGGCCTAGGGAAGATTCTTAATTCTCATTCAGAAGGGCAAATAGAACAGACACCAGAAGCAGGGAAAGCGAGTGAACAGGATAGGAGTCCACTGTAAAGGTGTCCAAAGCATACAATTTCTAACTGCTTTCAGTTTTGTGGTTATATATTAAAATAAAAAATTCAGTTTTGTTTTATTATTAATTTTTTGTATTAAAATAAAATAATACATAATTTATTTGAATTCTTTTAAATTATTAGATTATTATTAATAATTATTTTTTACAATTTATTTACTTTGTATCCTGTTTGTAGTTCCCTCCCTCATTTTCTTCCAGTCTCACCTGCCCTAACTCTTCCTCCTCCCAAGGCTCAGTTTCACCTTATACTCATCAGAATGGCTAAGATCTAATCTCAAGTGACAACACATGCTGGAAAGGCTGTGGAGAAAGGGGAACCTGCCTCAATTGCTGGTGGTAATGTAAACTTGTACAACCTCTTTGGAAATCAATCTGTTTTCTCTTCTGAATGAGAATTGAGCATCTTCCCTGGGATCCTCCTTGTTGTTTAGCTTCTTTAAGTCTGTAGATTTTAGTACGTTTATCCTATATTATATGGCTAATATCCACTGATAAGTGAGTATATTCCATGTGTGTCTTTCTGCTTCTTGGTTACCTCACTCAGTATAATCTTTTCTAGTTCCATCCATTTGAGTGCAAATTGCATGATTTCCTTGTTTTTAATAGTTGAGTAGTATTCCAGCGTGTAAATGTATCACAATTTCTGTATCCACTCTTCTGTCAAGGGACATCCAGGTTGTTTCCAGATTATGATTATTGTGAATAAAGTTGCTATGAACATAGTTGAGAAAAAGTTCTTCTTGATTGGTAGAGCATCTTTAGGCAGGTCTTGAGGTAACACTATTCCCAGTTTTTGGAGAAAGCATCAGATAGATTTTCAAAAAGTTTGTACAAGTTTACATTCTTACCAGCAATGGAGGAGGGTTCATTCCCTTTTCTCCACATACTTTCCAGCATGTATTGTCAGTTGAGGTTTTTTTTTTTTTTTTTCAAAGCAGTTTATCCAGGAACCTTGAACAATCATCTGACCCTGGGGAAAGCCAGCCCACTTTAAATAGCCTCTGGGTAGCCAACCTCAGCATGTCATGTGGGCAATGCAGATAGGTCCACATACATGGAAGCAAGCCAGATCCTCAGCCTTAGCCAAATGTGGAGTTGTTTGTGACAGAGAGCACTCACCATCGGGAAGGTGGAAGGCGGGAACCAGCTCCATCTTTCAGGCACAGCATTACGCAGCTCTCTACAGTTCCCCCTTTTTGTTTTAGACGCATCAGGCAAGAGTAGAGGTCTGATCTCTGATATTAGAAATAAATTGGGACTTTGTACTGATGTTCATTTAGGTGTCATCCACCCAAAGAGCATCAGACCTGTCTGATGCCTTTTTCTCAGAGGCGGGACCTGGGGCATCAACCCGCATGCAATCAGACATGCTCTTCTCTGGGTCCAAGGCGGCTGACCCTGAGTGCAGTGCTTAGCCTCGCATCCTGAGCGTAACATTTTGGCTTTTTATGGTAGCCAACCATGCTTGGGGAGACTGTCCTGCTTCAATGGCTGTAAAGGCCTGAATGGTCATAGCTGCATTACGCTGTTGTGAGACTCTAATCTTGCATATATACCACAGGCAAACCAAGGTGACCAATACCAGAAGGCCTGCTAAAGCTTCCATGCCCGCCCATTCCTTCAGATGATTCATGGCTGCAGCAATCCATGATGATAATCCTGTGGCTAGTCCTGCATCCACTCTGGTAGAATTTACCATGACAATGGCCACTCTCAGCTGCTCCATCGTAGTATCGAATTCTCCAGTCCAATTACCTAAAATATAGCTAGACAATTGTTTAGACAGATTTGCAGCACAGGGAAAGTATGCTGGACTTTGAGTCACTAGCATACAACATGAGAATTTTCCCTGTGCTGCAAATCTGTCAGTTGAGTTTTTATTTTAGCCATTCTGATGGGTGTTGATTTTTGACAAAGAAGCTAACCATTCAATGGAAAAAAAAGCATCTTCAAGAAATGATGCTAGTCTAACTATATGTCTGCATGTAGAAAAATGCAAGCAGATTCATACTTATCACCCTGCACAAAACTAAAGTCCAAGTGGATTAAAGAAATCAACATAAAACCAGACATACTAATTCATTTAGAAGAAAAAGTGGGGAAGAGACTTGAATGCATTGGCACAGGAGAGGACTTCCTGAACAGAACACCAAGAGCTCAGGTTCTAAGAGCAACAGTCAACAAATGGGACCTCATGAAACTGGAAAACTTCTGTAAAGCAGAGGACACTGTTGTCAGAATAAAATGGCAGCCTACAGACTGGGAAAAGATGGTCACCAACCGTACATCTGACAGAGGGCTTATATCCAGAATACATAAAGGACTCAAGAAATTAAACACCAACAAACCAAATAATCCCATTTGAAAAATAGGGTTTTGAGCTAAACGGAGAATTCTGCACAGAGGAATCTGGAATGGTAGAGAAACACTTTAAAAAAGGCTCAACGTCCTTAGACATCAAAGAAATACAAATAAAACGACTCTGATTTGTATTCTTTTTTTTTTTTTTCAATGCAGTTTATTCAGGAACCTTGAACAATCATCTGACCCTGGGGAAAGCCAGCCCACAGCTTAAATAGCCTCTGGGTAGCCAACCCAGGCGTGCCACGTGGGCAATGCAGATAGGTCCACATATATGGAAGCAAGCCAGATCCTCAGCCTTAGCCAAATGTGGAATTGTTCGTGACAGAGAGCACTCACCATCGGGAAAGTGGAAGGCGGAAACCAGCTCCATCTTTAAGGCACAGCATTCCGCAGCTCTCTGCAGTTCCCCCTTTTTGTTTTAGACGCATCAGGCAAGAGTAGAGGTCTGATCTCTGATATTAGAAATAAATTGGGACTTTGTACCGATATTCATTTAGGTGTCATCCACCCAAAGAACATCAGACCTGTCTGATACCTTTTTCTCAGAGGCGGGACCTGGGGTATCAACCCGCATGCAATCAGACATGCTCTTCTCTGGGTCCAAAGCGGCTGACCCTGAGTGCAGTGCTTAGCCTCGCATCCTGAGCGTAACATTTTAGCTTTTTATGGTATCCAACCATGCTTGGGGTGAATGTCCTGCTTCAATGGCTGTAAAGGCCTGAATGATCATGGCTGCATCACACTGTTGTGAGACTCTAATCTTGCATATATACCGCAGGCAAACCATTCTTATGAGACTTTTCTTACTTAGACTGTATAAAACTGCATGAGTCCACTGAGCTACCCTTTAATCCAGTACATCTAATATCATAATACAAATCCCCAAAATTTAGTATAGTTCCTCATATTGTCATGACCCCAACCATAAAATTTTGTTACTACTTCATAGTGATAATTTTGCTACTATTATGAATTATAATGTAAATATTTAATATTCAGGATATCTCATATGAGACCCTAAAGGTGTTGTGACTCAAAGGTTGAGAACCAGTGCTTGAGTCCATATGTACTTGTTTGCATGTATGCATGTGTGTCTGTGTGTGTGTGTGTGTGTGTGTGTGTGTGTGTGTGTGTGTAAAGAAATTTATAAATGAAATTAGTGATTGCTAGGTGGTATGTTTAAATTAGTTTCTCATATTTTTATTGTCTTCTGATTTACTTCATTTCTGAATGAGTTATATCCTTAAAAATAAACAAAAAAAATAAGAATAATACAGAAGATAAACCTTATATATTAATGCCAAATTCAAGCTCAAAACATTTTCTTTTAAAAATTAAAACAGTTCCATGTTATAAAATTCTTCAAAAAATAAAAGAAAATGCTTCGGGATTTGTGATAGCAAGCTAACTCATGATATAATGTGAAAAAATTAAGATACGTGGGGGCTGCCGTTCAGAAAACAAGCGCTACCATAGCAACAGCCTCAGCAGCAGGCAGTCCAGTGAACTTCCTGTACTAGGACACTGAAGTTCTCGTAGCAGAATAGCATGACAGCGGATAAATACAAAAGGCATCTGCCAGGACCTTGCAGCATGCTAGGAAAATGGAGCACAGTGGAAAAGTGGCTTAGATTGTAAAGTAATTGCCACCCTCCTAGCAAGGTTGACTTGGAGGGCTGTTGAAGGAGTAGGTGTGTCTATGTGCCGTCTCTAATCCTCAGGCACCGTAATATTTAAGGTTTATTATCTCCACTCATTATTTAAGGAAGCCAGGATGTGACGAGTTAGATCATTTTCTCAAGCTTCACATCTCACTCGCAGCACCGTTCCCAATGGATTAACGAACCCTGAACTTTATTTTCTTTGCTTTATACTGTTATTCTTGTTACAGTGATAATTGTATAATTGAAAATTATAATTTATTGTTAAATGAAAGTATGCAATATATATTTTCTTTTCAGATATACCCTTGTAAAATGTTCTATTGAAAACCTCTTATTGTTCATAACCATGAAAATAATTTAAATGGGATATTTACCGTTAACAAGCTTAGAGGCTATGTGCCTGGTAAAGGGAAATTTGAACATTAATATATTGAAACACCATGACCAATAAAGAATTAAAGTATGATAGTAAGATTATTAGACCAATCCAAATAGAAGACTATCTAAATTGTGCTTATATTTGTTTTTTCTTATATAAACAAGGAATATTAGAAAAGTATATTAAGTATGTTTGTTCTTGTTTTGAGTTGATATTATAAAAGATTTTTAAAATGTGGTATTAAAATTGGAAAGATTGTTTGTTATATAAAGAGCTTGCTGCTAAAACGTAAAGACCTGAATTCCAATCCCTAAAACTTATGCGTAACAACAACAATAGTCAAAATGAAAAGAGAAAAACTACTAGCTTGATAACACACACTGGCTTCCCCAGAACTCTGGAGCAGAAATAAACAGCTCCTAGGCCAGCCAGTCTTCTCGAAATGTAAGCTACAGGTTCAATGAGGGACTTTATATCAAAAACAATAAATATACAACAACAACAATAATAACAAATGTAAAGAGCACAAGAAAAGGGCACCTAATATTGATCTCTAGCTTGAATGCTCGAACGTTACCTCACAGCACTCTTATCCTATATAAATATATGTGCGTATGTGTGTATATGTGTGTGTGTGTGTACATGCAGTGTATAATGAGCAAATAGATGATGTCATAGTTTAACACTTGGGCAAATTATTATGCTCCTCACTTTTAACTGTTAGAAAGATGACCTGATGAAAACAATCATTGCTTTTTAAGTTAATGGAATATGAGGCTGATGACTCAGGTGAAACAAAAAGATATAACTGCACTGATCCAACCATTAGTTTTAGCTGACATACAAATATATATATATATATATATATATATATAAGTAACAAGTCTAATATTTTGTTAGCTAGAAATTCAATTTTGGATTTAGTTTACTGAAATTTCTGACAATAAAACAATCTTTTTTTACAAAAATAAGTAAACAACATGCAAACACCTAGCTAATATTTTGAATATATTTGAATTTCAAATCAACGTAACTCAATAAAAATTTTAACAATGTTTAAATATAAGGGATTTTTTCTCATTTTGGAGTTTGTCTAAATCTGACAGTAGTCTTTCAAACTGAAATAAACTTGGTAGCCACTGACCCTAGTCTGTGTTGTTCTGATAGCCTCCCTGAATTGACTCCAGCTATACCACTCCTGGGCATATACTCAAATAATGCTCTACCTTACCATAAGGATACCTGCTCAATTATGTTCATAGAAGCTCTATTCATAATAGCCAGAATCTGGAAACAACCCACATGCCCCTCAATGGAGGAATGGATACAGAAATTGTGGCACATTTACACAATGGAATAGTAATCGGTTATTAAAAACAAGGAAATCATGATTTTATAGGCAAACGGATGGAACTAGAAAAGATCATCCTGAGTGAGGTAATCCAGAAACAGAAAGACATGTATGGTTTACAACTTAACTTATAAGTTAATATTAGCTGTAAAATATAGGTTAAACATACTAAAATCTACAGATCTAAAGAAGCTAAACCCAAAGTGGGACACTAGGGAGGATGCTTAAATTTCAGTCAGAAGTGCAAACAGGATAGAAAACAGAGCGGTTGAAGAGAAGAAACAGAATTGGAGTCTACTATAGAGGGTCTTCTGAAAGGCTCCACCCAAAAGGGGATCAAAGTAGATGCCGACACTCGCAACCAAACTTTGTGTAGAGTGCAGGGAGTTTTATGGAAGAAGGGGGGTGGACAGAAAGACACAGAGGGTACAGAAGCCCCACAAGGAGACCACAAAAGCTAAAAAATCTGAGTGCAGATGGTCCCGCAGATTAGGTTAAAAAAAATCACCAAATTAATTTAAATAATTTTAGAAATGTATAAAGCCATTAGAATTAGAAAATAGTCATGATTCATTTGCTAGAGGAAATCTCAGTGTTGGGCTCAGCAAAGCATGTGAAAGTGACCTGTTGATTCTCCACACGAGGGTCTCTGGCCACTCCACTCCCTAAGTGTCCCAAACTAAGCATATAATTTTCCGTCAACAATGGTCTTCTCTTCAACACGCTATATCTCTGTTTATGTCACCATGGTATTTCCCATCTCACTTGTGTTCAAAAGCTCTGAGTTGTTAGAAATCATCTTAGTCTCATCAACAAATTGTAACTGCAAAGTATTGATCAGAGAAGACAGTTTATACCATCTACTGTCCTCAGAATTCTACAAGTGATTTAGCATTTTGAATATCAATAATGTTTGGCCCCTGGGCTGAAACTTCGGGATTCTCACTAAGTGTAAAAGTTCACAGCGACTCTGAAGTAGACTGCATGAAGTAAACTGGCTACTAATGGTTAGGAAATGTCAGAAATAAAATGGATCGTTAGCACTAACAGTCCATTAGCCGGTGATTAACATATACTAATTGCTGTAAGACATGATTAGTATAAAACAACTCACTTTGTCTTTCCATCCCCATGTAAATGAACACACTGACTAAGAGGACCTTTCCATTGCCATTTTCAGCTAAAAGTATACCTATGGTTGGGACATTGTCACTTATAAGGGATAATTTTCCCCATTTATTAGTATGTACACAATCCAGACTTATTCTCAGTGATTCATATGTCTTCAACAATTTAGTGCTTTTAACGTAACTGTTTGAAGACCGTTGGGAGGTCTGAACACTCATTATGCTGAATTATCAGAAGAGACTCATGGCTTCGCTAACAACATCAAAATGTATGTGTATGTACATATATGTGAGAATTCACATACACACTCGCACTGCATTGAACGACAAGAGGCCAAATAAAAGACTCCACTTCAAATCGGATTTCCCAGGGACTCCCTTGGAACCCAGTGTTTCAGTCTTCATTATGGTGTCATGGCTTGGGAACTGATTATAAGAATATGGTAATTTGAGAAATGAAGGGACGTGTGCCAGCTACTCTCAGCAGGTGCCCCTTCCGACAGAACAACTTGCACAGCTGGGCAGCGTAGCCCAAGTGCAGGCACAGCACCGAGTCCCACTTCACAATCACTCCTCGGCATATCAGGACTCTCACCGCTCGGTCTTAGCAAAATATTATCTTTGAAGAAAAAAATATTTCTTCTGCCTATTGTTTCAACTCTGCGCTGGAATATGCAGGAGCCTCACAGAGTATACGTTTGCCTTTGCCTCATGTATGCTTTCATGACATTAAACAAGAGGCTGATTTTTTTAAGCCCGTTCCTTTAATTCACTCTGATTAGTCAGTAAAGCCAGACTTCACACATGCTTGCATTTCCTCTATCAAGTTTCTTTGTTGTAAAATGGTCATAATAAATTATTTCTTGCCGGTATCTGACATAAAATCACTAGATGTTAACAACCACTGTCTTCTTCAGATTTTATTAGTTTTGAAATAACTTGATCACTCATTTCAGCTTGGCTTTAAACATTTGGAAAGCAAAAATGGGTATCTGGAACTAAAGCAATTACATGACTTTTAAGACAAAGGTAATTCTGAAATTCTATAATATCAAAGATTTGTTGACAAATTCAGCCAGGAAAATCTTCAAATTTATTTGCATTAAATTGATGTGAGAGCTCTTGCCTTAGAAAACTGTCTGGACCCAAATTTCAGTGTTCAGTAGAGGAAGTAATTGGTGGTGATATGTGAAAAGAATGAAAATGAGAATTAAAAAAAACAGAGGTCTGCCAGTGGGACTTAATCCACAAAGAGAGGAGAGAGAAAGAGAGAGAGGGAGAGAGAGAGAAAGAGAAAGAAAGAAAGAAAGAAAGAAAGAAAGAAAGAAAGAAAGAAAGAAAGAAAGAAAGAAAGAAAGCTGATTGCAAAAAGGTTGGAATTTTAACTGGGATGGCTTCTGATATATAAATATGTCCTTATAATTCTTAGCATCTTAAAGTATATAAACCTCCTGCCACTTTCATGAGAACACTGAAAACATGATTTTTCTGCATAATTCAGACTTATCCTCACCAAAGCAAAAATAACTACAGCAAAAACATGATCACCTCATCTGAGTTTATATGTTGTTCTTTTCTGTTACTGTGATAAAACACTGTGACCAAAGGCAATTTAAGAAAGAGGGGGTTTACTTTAGCTTATGGTTCCACAGAGATCAGCATTCATCATGGCAGGAGGACATGGCACCAAGAAGCAGGTATAATGCATGGCAAGAGCAGGAAGCTGAGAGCTCAAACCATCAGCCACAAGCACAAGCAAAGAAGGACCTGAAAGAGGGGTGAGGCATTAAATTCTCAAAGTCCACAACCAGCACTAAACTTTCTCCAGCAAGATTGCACCTCCCAGAACCTCTCCAAACAGAGCCAGCAACTGGGAAAGGACCTTCAAAGGCCTGAGCTGGCGGGACATATTTTTCATTCAAAGCATCACAAGATGGTGCCATATTTTTAGTCAACTTCTCCTATTTGTCACTCTCAACAAAAAAATGACATACTGGTAACTCAGTGTTTACCTGTTAGTAATGAAATACACATGCCAAAAAATGCAGCTCAGTGACAAACTCTGATCACTACTGACATGTATTGGGTACACAGTGTATATTTAAATTTACCAGTTACAGCAAATGCCTGTAATTATCATAATGTATAACTGTCCCATGTCAGATTCTCTTTCACCACCGGTTTCCGGCTATATTCACTTCCATGAACCATGTGATGGCCACTGTTGTTCCTCCTTTGGGCCATGAGGCCTTCTGTAGAGCCAACAAAAGCAAGTCAGTGATGCATAGCCCAGAAATATGCACAAGGCATTGTCTAAGGTGACTCAGGACACTTGAGTGGATTGAATATTATCCTCAATCTGCCTTTTGCCTGTTAGGAAAATCCTAAAGTACCTCTCAGCAGCACTCCATAAGATAGAACCAGCAAAGACAACACATTTATTTGTCCTCTGGTTTTTCTCTCTGCTTTCCTCTTCAACTCTTTCCCCCTTTCCTCTCTTTTTCTTCATTTCCTCTACTCTCCATTGCCCCCTCTCTTCTGTCTTTTTGTTTGTTTGTTTCCTTCTCTGTCTGCATGTCTAATCTTTTCTACTTTGCCCCTTCCCTCCCTGTTCTTTGCCCCAACTTTATTTCTTTATTCTTTGCTTCCTAATATTGGCTCTCGAAAGAGTGGAAATCAAACTTTGGGCTTTAGTCTAGAAGAAACATTTAGGCTGTGCCAGGGACTGTGGTAAATACATTACATTATTAATTCATGTAATTGCCATAATAAAATAGATATATTTAGCTAATGTTTTGAATTTGATTGTAAAATAAACGTTCAGCTTAAGTTATCTGCCTTATATCCCAATCTACCAAGTGACAGAAGTATAATGCATATCCAGTATTTCCAGCTGGATGGTGTCCAATATATATGAGAGGGTTTCTGGTGACTTTTTCATATTTTTATTTATTGGTTGAGGATGGAACACAAAGATGCAATGTGTTTTGATTCAAATCTCTTCCCACTTCTTGGACTTTTCCCGTCCTCATTACTACTTCTTCCAGCCACATGTATTCTTCAATTAAATTATTGAGTCCAATTAATACTTCTCATAAGTACATAGGTGTAATACAGCACCTGCTGTCACATGGGCAATCCACGGAGAACTACGCCCCTGAAAAAACTAACTCTCCCTCCCTTGGTGGCTACCAGGTACCTACAACTCCAGAGCTGTTTGGTTGGTAGTTGGATTTTCTACGTGCCAAAGAAGATTCACTAGGTCGAAAATACTGGCTGTAATGACCAAGATCAGCGTTCTTAAGTGCATTCCCAGAAAATTTCTATGGACACTAAATGTACAGAAACCAACTACAATGAGGTGCAAGTATTTGTAAAGTGCAAGTGAATATTCTTATTTGTTTTTGTTCTTTTGGTTTTGTTGGTTTTGCTTTGGTTTTGTTTCATTTTGTTTTGTTTTATTTGTTTATTATAATTTATTCACTTTGTATCTCCACTGCAGCCCCAGACCTCCTCTCCTCCCAGTCACACTCATCTTCCCTCTTCTCCACCTATGCCTTTTCATTAGTCCTCTAATAGGCAAGGACCTCCTCCCCTTGTATCTGACCCTAGCCTATCAGGTCTCAACAAGGCTGGCTGCACCACCTTTCTCTGTGGCCTGGCAAGGCTGCACCAAAGAGCCGGCCACTGAGTTCATGTCAGAGACAGACCCTGTACTTCTTACTAGGGCCCCAATTGGAAACTGAGCAGCCTATGGGTCTAGGTCCTCTCCATGCATGCCTTGCTTGGAGTATCAGTCTCTGCAGGCTCCTGTAACCTGCATAAACAGTCAATATCAAAATCATTAGTTACTAGAATTACTCTAAACTCAGTCTAGACTCTAGAGATAGAATGCTATTATTCAGTTGTGACATCTTTTTAAAATTAATAATCAGTTCAATTTCTCTTGGTTAATGTGAACTCGGGGAAAACAACGGAGATATTTTAAACCTAACTGTAATCTGCTTGAACATTATCCAAAAGTAATCAGAGATTCCCATGCCCCCTTTCAGGCTTCTTGCCACATCCTTTACCCCTTTACCCCTGGGCAGATTCAGCCACGTTGTCTGTTGAGAATAATCTGTAATTGGCATTTATATCTACTTCAGATTCCTTCGTATATTCAAAGCCACAATGTCTCCGTGGCCACTCAATCTCGATCTGTCCCAAACCACAGACTTCACCTAAGGAATATTTGTCTTATACTTGTCTCACTTCAAGTATATGCCACCTACTTAACACAATCCGTCAGTTCTATCAACCAGGAAAACAGCAGGCTTTCTCCCTTTCCCTACCTTATTACTCTCCACATTGATCAAAATCTCTGGAAACTGTATTGTTTTCAGAGTCACGCACATTTCTCTTCAACGGGACACTGCCATTTCCCTCTGAACAGTCTTCGTCAGTGCTTCTTATTTAGTTAATAGCACAAAGTGGTTACATATTCACTTCCATATACTATGATCAAACATTCTGCTCAAGAGACAAGTTTAGTCATTTTTCTTTTCTTCCTCTCATCCATCCTCTCAAAGCAAAAACCTTTCCTTATCAAAAAGTCAGACTTGTGCACAAATATCTCTTCATGGATCCTTCCATGGACTTCTAATATAGGTTACTTCTCCCAGGTGCTCACACAATGTATCATTGACTCATGAATTTTGCAAACATACTTTTAATCTTTTATTTAAGCTAGTGGGATTTAATGCATTTGTTCTGTATTAGTGAAAATGTATATGAAGGCAGACATTGCCTCAGTCATTGCATATAATTGAATTCAGTGCCTAATAAAAATGAGTATTTTGAACAGTCTTGACTAAGAACCACAATGATGGCTAGTCACAGATTGCCTTAAATTTCAAACAGTGCATAATAACATTTATGTAGATTGGTCTTCAATCTGAGTATTCTAGAAACCTAAAAGACTTTGCTGAGTGTCATCAGAGAATGAAATTGTCCATACGACAATATTTTCCAGGTGCCCTCTCCACACAAGACACATTAAAATCAGTCACCAACTTAAAATAGTTTTGTGTAAAACCCATTACAAATACAAGCATGGTGCTAAAACCTTTAATTCTAACAGTCAGAAGGCAAAGACAGGTGGGTCTTTATAAATTGGAGGCTAGCTCAGTCTACATAGCAAGTCCCTGGCCAGCCAGAGCTACATAGTGAGACCTTGTTTCTAAAAAGCTGAAAAACATTATATAGTTACAAAACATCTGAAAATGTATAGAAAATATAACTTAACTACGCATGGGATTAGTGTTCTACAATTATATGAGTCTGTACATCTATTCATGCTCCTGAAGGAGTTTCCTCATCTCGTTACTGTTTTTTTTCTTTTCTTTTCTTTTTCTTTTCCTTTTCTTAAGACACAATAATTGTTGAGATCTGACCAAGATATTTTTGTCTTGTAATGTCCTTCTCTCTCCACGAAAATTCTAATTTGTTTATTTAATCTGCTACCCATCACATATTTTATAATATGGCTAAATCTTAGGTAAGTGAGTAATTTATCCTGTGTATCTATTATTATGGAGATTTTGTAGTGGCCAAGCAAATCTGATGACTGTCATTTCCACTTTAATCAAGAATCTTCACTTCTGTCTTCACATATAATGGCTTACGTTAGTGGATTCAGAGAGAAATGAAGACAACCAACTTTGCTGAATATATCCTCCTGGATTTTTTTCTTGTATTTGAAAAAATTGTATATATCACAGAAACACAGACAGAGAAAAGAAGAAAGGAAAAGAAACAGCTAGATGATGCGGGGGTTGCAGTGGGTCAATGGGCTTAGGACCATTAGAATTTCTTTTACATTCTAATGTCAATCATTTGATGACTAACTGAACTTTTAGAGTAAGAGTGGTTTGAATGGAAAATCTTAAAGTAGAAAATTGCATGACCAAACCTTTGGCAGAGTACAGGGAATCATAAGAAAGAAGGGGAGTTAGTCTGATGGGGAAAGGATAGGAGTTCCACAAGGACCAAATATATCTGGGCACAGGGTCTTTTCTGAGACTGACATTCAACCAAGGACCATGTATGGATATAACCTAGAACCTCCACTCAGATGTAGCCTGTGGTAGCTCAGTAACCAATTGGTTTCCCAACGTGAGGGGAACAAGGACTATTTCTAACAGGAACTCAATGACTGGCTCTTTGGTCTCCCCATCCCTGAAGGGAGGAGCAGTCCTGTTAGGCCACAGAGGAGGGCTTTGCAGCCAGTCCTGAAGATACCTGATAAAACAGGATCAGATGAATGGGGAGGAGGTCCCCCCCATCAGTGGACTTGGAAAGGGGCACGGTGGAGATGAGGGAGGGAGGGAGGGACTGGGAGGGAATGAGGGATTGGGACATGGCTGGGATACAGAGTTAATAAAATGTAACTGATAAATAATAATAGTAATAATAATAAAGAAAATTGCTTGAATTTAGTGTTTAAGATGCTTACTTTCTTTAAAAAAAATTTGGTCTGAAACATATTGTAGCTACTCCTAGCACTTAGAAGGCAAAAAACAAGCAGTTCTCTATGAGTTTGAGGCCCGCTCGATCTACATAGTAAACTAGAGATCTGCCACAGCAACAGAGTAAGACCCCATCTCAAAAGAAAAAAAAACTGTATAAGTCTGAAACATATTAAAGTCTGAAAATATATAGTCATCTTTACCTGGGTTATTCAATGATTAAAATATTATACCATCATCACCTTACATTATGCTAACACACATACACACAGACACACACACACACACACACACACACAAATCAAAGAGATACAGATGTTTTTCTTTGTGCCTAAAGCTAAATTTAGAAACAGGGTAATAAATTTTACTGCACATTTATAAAACTGAAATTTCCAGCTGCTGAAAATACACAAGCTTCCATAAACTCCAGGAGGCAGCTAACTACGTATAGCTATCCATGGTGCTGGCATGTTGAAATTTCAGTGTAAGCCCAGGAAGCGGCTGACAGGCTGCTTGCCAATTCAACACTCACTGCATAATAATTAATGCTACTTTCCAGACGGTTTTATTGCTAGGGTCTCACAGAGGGAGAAATGTTTGCTGGCTTCTCTATAAAACATAAGACCCAAAGCCTCTCCGTTTCTGCTGCCTGGTTAGAAAAAAAAAAAACAGAATGAGTTGAGGCCAATGGGTTTGTACTTTCTTTCAGATCAAGCAGGGAGTAAATAGATTCCAGCACCTTATCTTCACAGGCAAACAGTGCTCTCTTCAGGGCTGTGCTTGCTGTGGAAGGGCGTTACCTCTCATACCTGAACTCAGCGGTGTTTTTGGCTATAGTCACCATGACTATTTCCAGTTGTGATTAATCTTTACTTGGTGGAACTTTAAACAGTTACAAAAGTGCCATCGATGTATGTTTTAATTATGGTAATCACCATGCCCTGACGTTCAGTCCAAGAAGGCATTCTACATTCCCAGGCAGCATGCCCTTACTTGGCTACTTTTTTAATAGCATATTTGCTTCTGTCACAGTCTCCAGTGTCCTGTGCCCATGTGGTCTGACTAATCTATTGGTCCTACAATTATTGTGTCATTGCGATGCCTGAGGGTGATCCGTGAAAGGCACTGATAAGGTTTTTTGTTGTTGTTGTTTCCCCCTTTTCATAGTGATAGTTCAGTCTGGCAGTCTCTACAAGGTAGTGGCAGATATTCTAATTTTTATGTACCTAGTGCCAAATCTCCAAAGGAAAATTATAGGCAAATCAGCAGAAAAGTGAACATGCTATAGGAGCAGTGTGGATAGCAGCCGCGTTTTTGTTATACCTACTTGTCTGAAAAAGGAAAAACGGGAGAACAGGACAATTAATAATATTTAAATGTGATATTTTAATAAATTAACATGAAGGATAAACTTCCAGAGTATCCAGAAAAAAATGCCATTTGAAAAAACTATCAATATTTCGTGCTATACTTATAGAGAAAGCACTATTCCCCTTTTAAAAATGTAAAAGATGCTCAACAGAATTATTATAACCAAATGTCTATAATTTCTCATGTATTTAGCAAGCTTATTTTTTTCTACAGGGTAAAAAGCAAGAGTCGGTTTCAAAGCAAGATAGCAATATGTCATAAAAGTACATGCTAAAGTAATTCTGGAAATACGATAATCCTCTGCTTATACAACTATACCAGAGATTTAATATTGTTGTTGCTGTGGCTGAACAGGAGCCAAACTAATCCCAGAAAAGTGCCCTATGTACATATTAACTATGGAAAATGCACAGGAAACAATTCCATCCATGTTATTCTACTGCAATTGATGTGATTTATTTTCCTCCTCAGCTTTTTATAAGCGCAGTGTGTCACCTGACCTGCAGACAAATGTTCGGATAAATCAAACTTTAGGATACCCTCCAATACCTATCTGAAAATGTAAGTACTTGTGTAAATAAAAGTTCATTTTATTCTAACAGTGATTGTAATTTACTTTTTTAAGTCAGTGTCAAATGTGGTGTCCCTTGAATTATGAATTTTCCTGAGAAAATAATCAGGTGCATCCATTATCCAGTTCAGTGTGGCGATATTATCAAAAGGAGATTCAAAGCCACTCAGAATACAGTCATCTTGAGACAAGAATGCATTTTTGAAGTCGTAGTCAGCAAACAAGGTCAACATGATATTAAAATCCAAACAAAACAACACAAAACAAAAGCTAAAATACTTTTTTCTTTGTAGCATCTAGGTTTAATTGCAATATACCAGAAAAAGCGAGTTCCGTCTCTCTGAAACAGTAATTTCCAGAAATGGTAGTAGAATCCCAACTCTTCTTTGAAAATGTTTGGTTCATAGTCTTCATAAATTATGTTAAATAAAATGTTTCTGTTTAGAAAAACGTGCACGAAGGAGCCATAAAACAAGATTCCTCTAAGCCGGGCATGGTGTAGAAGCCTCTTTCTTGTCCAGGTCTTAGGGACTGTGAGGCAGGAAGAGCTTCTGTCCCAGACTGACAGCACTGCTGTGCATTTAGTCTCTGTCTCTCTTTGCGTTGTGTGTATGTGAGGGGCTGTGAGTGTGTGGATGTGTGTGGAGGGGATTGTATTACCTTAACTCAGTAATTAGCAATTGAGTTTTTTTTTTTTCAAAAAGGTTGGAAAAATGACAAATGTAGAAACAGATGTAAGAAGGTAATCATACTAGAACATTTTCACAATTGAAACATAATTAGTACATCTGAATATATATTATTTATACCTATTCAAATGTCTGTAGTATTTCTGTAGTATTAGGTGGGCAGAGAAAAATATGACAGAATCATGGGGGAGGCAGACTCTCTGTTAACCTTGTAGAGACAAAGCCCTAGGTCATAGTGAAACACCTTGACACAAGAAAAATCCACGTTTATTGAAGGAAAATTTCTCTTATAAGCTGTTATGGAACGTAGCTTTCTATTATATATTTTACTGATGCCTGCGGAAAGAGTTTTAAACCAAGAGTTTTCAATACACACCCTGTGTTTGAGTATTGCATTGAGCAACTATGTAACTGAACACTATGAAATTAGAATGGCCAGAAGAAAGCCCTCCACCTACTTGTATTTCTAGTGCTCACTTGGTCAGTCAAACACAGAAAGTCTATCGCATTACTCATTTCCCACAGCTCTGTTTCATCATCATTTTAGTTTAGTTATTTTATAATTCGTTTGTCTGTCACCTCCACAGAATTGAGAAGGAGTCACCCTTCTGACCAATAAAAAAGCCAATCAGCGACTATACTGTATTTTTTTCAAGTAACAATTTCATTACTATCCTCCTTCACGTACATCAGAAATTTTGTCAACCAACTCTTTCACCTAGGGTACACAAATCTGTAAATAAGACATCGTATTCTTGGCTCCCATGATCCAGTATGATATTTTTCTTTTGATACGTAGGAATCCATTTATGGTGCAGAGATGTGCTGGTTAACTTAAGGGCACTGAAGCTAAATCTGAGACAGATGGCAAAAAAGAAAATGTGCCAGTTGTTGCAGCAAAAGAAACCTCAGCATAAATTTTCCAGAGTATTTGGGGCAAAACATACCAAAGTGCAATTATGTTTTAGTCAGTGGACATGGAGAGGGGCATAGGAGGAGATGAGGGAGGGAGCGTGGGATTGGGAGGAAATGAGGGAGGGGGCTACAGCTGGGATACAAAGTGAATAAACTGTAATTAATATAAAAAATAAAAATGTAATTAAGAAAAAATATAACCAGAAAGAAGATGCCAGTTCTAAAATAATGTTTATTTCAAGATAATATGACTCTGTTGTAAGTGAAAGTACACTGTTAAATACTGAATTCTAATAAAATTGAAGTGAATAAAATCTATTTGAGTACCACTGAATGATGGGGATTGAGACATTCGTGTTCAAGGGGTTCGTACAACAAGCACCCCCCTCAAGCTACATAATATAGGCAATTTCTGTGGTTGATAATTCTTTTCTCTTTTCATTTATTTCTCACACAATGCATATGTATCACTGTGACTGGCTTATAGCTTTTCCAGGCCTGAACATCAGCTAACTATAATTACATTTTAATATAAATGGCTGAAAAGACTTTGCATGAGTCACTTGGTGACCTTGATTTATTTTTCCAGGTCATAGAGAACCATCTTTGAACCTCATCAAAAATTCCAACTTAATAGCAGGTGTCAGCTTTTAATGTTCCTTTGCTTGTCATATGCAGCTCTACCAGAATACAATTCTACAAAAAATAAAAATAAAATAAAATAATAAAATAAAATAAAACAAAGATAATAAAAATTTCCTTTTATACCTTATATCACTTTATAAATAATAAAAAGTCAACTTGCATGCATGATAAAAGTAGGCAGGAAAAGAGAATAACATGTTAGAAATACAATTCATATTATACCCTTTTTGATTGGAAGAAACAGACTGAAAGGTTCACTCCTTTGCGGATTTTGAAGAGAGCAGCTACAACCTTCTTTTACTGTTTTACCTTTCTGAGAAAAGCACAGAACGCTACTTAAAACCGATCTTTTCAAGAAAGCTACAAGCCTGCTTAGTGTAGAGCAAGCCTTTCAAATGCTATTACATTTAAAGCCATAGAGTACATGCAAGTACTTTCGGTTTAGAGGAATCCTACTTTACAGGCCACCCTTTCTGTAAAAGCATGTGATCAAATTTGAGCCCAGGTTGTAGTGTCAACATTTCTATGTCAAAGCTGATTTGGAGTTGATGAAAACAAGCCAAAGCTTGCTTATCAATCTGAGATAAATAAATGTTCCAGTTGGGCACACACATTTTAAATAAGAATTTGATAGAGACCCCACTTTCCTGAACAAATTCACCCAAGCATTTTGAAATTGTAGTTATCTGGGGCAGTTCTCTGTGATGGGCTTAGCAAGACAAAGACCTGGCATGGGGGTTGCGATGTTGAGGAGATCAGGAATCAGTGAACCTAAAACTGCAGCTACATTCACTGAGGCTAGGTAATTGTATTTGCCCACTCAAAAGGGACTTCCACAGCTCTGGGCACATACTCCTTTGGCACCCCAAAGGACCAAACTCATGGAATTGGAATGACCTCTTTTTACCAGGTGACTCTGAGGTTATGATTCCCCTTTGCAGTGGTTGGAAGGGAGTAACTCCTGGCCAATTCATTCTCAGCTCTTTTTGTACCTCATGGTCATCTGATATGGTCCTCTGGAGGTGAGTCATGTTTTTTTTTTTTTTTTTTTTTTTTTTTTTTTTATGGGCAACGTGCAGGATTTTAAGGAAAGTGACACTAATTTAAGATGTTGACTTGGCCGAAAGAAAGCGATAGAAAAACCTGGACACAGGCAACTGCATGCTGGTAAAATGATTGTAACCATCTCTCCTGACAGAGAGAACGAGGAACACTCAACATGTTGTGTGGGATGGCCAAAGCTGAGAAACCAAATTTAGTGCTTACTCAGAGAGTGAGGTAAGCAATTGCTTCTGTCAACTAGTTGCATAAGAACTCCTGACTAACTCCCCTGCAGCTCAGTAAATTGTTTCTCTCCACTCTAGAACCACTTTTATCTCTTACTGACCAAGAATTGTTTGATCTTAAGTTCTTATACAAAACGAATATTAAAAAATACGTAATATATAACAAAAATGTAAAATTTCCAATTGAACAAGGAAAATACAAACACAGGGCTAGCACTTACTGGCTAGAAAAAAAAATTATAATATTTTAATGTTCCCATTCCTTAGAATACATTGATTAAAATGAAAAGCAGAGTATATATTAAAATCAATTAATAAAGATGGAAATATTCATTAAAAGAGGACAATAGCTGAGAATGTTTGAGGGAGTATGTAATTGGAAAATCACCAAATAGTCCTTGGAACTGACTATAAAAAAAAAAAGCGCAGACTAGTAGGATGAAAGATATTTTTTCCTAGTTCCTCTCACATGTCACATATTAATTTCAGAGCAAAATGACTCCTTTACTCAAGTAAAGAGAGAAAAGGAATCACCTTAACTTAAAGGAATGGCAAATACTGACATTACTAGTAGCATACAAAAAAAAAAGTATAACAACAACAAAAAAGTTTTCAGATATGAGGCACCAAAGTGAATCATATCTGCGAAATTTTAGCCAATATCATAAATTGAAACTAATGAGAAAATATTAGACAAGATTATCAGTGACTTTATAATAATTCTGGCATGAAAACCAATGTGTATGGAGATGATGTGTAAGATGAGAGAGGGGAAACAAGTAGAGAAGGATTCTCAATTAAATGAGTCTAGCAGGTGAAAGCTAACAATAACTGGGCTCCAGAGCTAGAAATAGATACTTAGAAGCGACACTGTTTGAAACAACGTTTGACACATTGGCCAGCAATTCTGTAATCAATTTACTATTTTAAAATCATTGTTATTTGTTTGTTGTGTGTCTGGAAAGATGGCTCATCAAGCAAGGACTCTTGCTCCTGAGGACCGAGTTTGATTCCCAGCACCCATGACTGTTTACCTCTCTAGTTCCAGGGTACTCAACCATATCTTCAGGCTTCTCTAGCCACCAGGCACACAGGTGGTACACAGACATGCATGTGAGAAAAACACTCAGAAATAAATAAATCTAAATGTTATTTTGTTGACTGTTTAAAAATAGAAGAATATCTATGTGTTTAGCCACTACAAACCCACATATTCAAAACTTAAAGGTCCAGTAAGGATCTCTCTCTCTCTCTCTCTCTCTCTCTCTCTCTCTCTCTCTCTCTCTCTGGATAATATTTATGTTTATAAATATTATATATAGTATTTATGTATAGGCAGACTAGGATCTAGATTGTGTTATCCCTTATAAATGCATAAGTGGTATAAGAAAATGCAGAGAGATACAGACATAGAAACATAGTTTTCATTTATTATATATAATAGTCAATGAATCTAAATGTAGATTGATCTCTAACCTTCACCTTATTTTTCAACTCTCCTCTTAGACTGAAGATAAGCAAAATAAATGCGTTTTTAAGAGACATGCAGTTAAGCTTGTTAATTTTTCTATTTCCTAGGTCATGTGTATCCACGGCAAGTTAGCCAACTTACAGACATTGGAAGCTAAGAAAAGATTGTTCTCATCTTTGGGGAAGTCATAATGTGTTGCAGGCAAGATTAAAAGCTATCATACATGCACAGTGTTAGAATGTTGCAAAACGAGAAGATGAAGGCTCAGTTAAGTCAGTAGAATGAATGAGAAGGAAGACAGGAGGTCTCTCCAGAGGAACAAGTTTTGATTTGATTTCTGAATGGTGAGCAGAAGGACACATGGGTAAATGGGAAGCAATTCAGTCCAAAGCAAGAGAGTATGGAGGTCAACCCTTGGTAGGATGGTGAGGAGAGAGACAGGGGATTGACCAGTATCACAGGTTAATCAGATGGACTTTGGTGTAGATCGTATTCCTCCCACTGAGTAGCTACATGTTAGTGCTGAATTATGCAATTGCTCCAGTCCTTAAGGTCCTTGATTATGAATGAAGAACAGCATTGTATTTATGAGATAGTGAACAAGGTTCATGACACAGAGTAGACTTTTGCTGGGGCTCTTGCAGCTGTTCTTATCTTTGAATCCCAAGATAAAGACTTGAACAGGAACAAACATTGAGATCAAAACAAAAGCCTGCCTCAGGTAGAAGGAAGGCTATTGCAGACTATTTTTAAAGAGAGTTAACCAGCCATTTATCCAAAACTATCAATAGTAGCATATATGTCCATTTATACATTTGTGACATAACAATTCTAAATATTTTCATTAGCCACCGTATTTAGTCTCTGCCCAGGGAGCTATGATGTTTATCTGGAGGCAGGGTGTATTTTTGTGTGCTGTGCTGGCTTTGTTGTTTTAATATACTGACATATTTATTACTAGGAGAATAGTACATTTTTCCCCGATTTTCACAATGTAAATGAGAATGGCTGTGACTTTGCCTTGACCAGAGCTTGCACATAAATGCAGCCATGTAGGGAAAAAAAGAGAGAGAGAGAGAGAAGACAAGGACACAAAAATCTAGGTTTGTATGAGCTCTGATTGGCAAGCTGCAAATGTCTCTCCTACTCTTCTTTTTTGTGAATAATTTGGTGACCTTGACTCCAAAGCAGCTCAACAAATCTTTACTCCAGACTGCAAAGCAACTACAATGAATGTTGGAAGGGAAAATATCTTTGTGGCCAAGACCTTGGGTTTCAAAGTCAGATTAGATTTAGACTCAAGCTATGCTTCTCTCCAACACACTGACCTTGGTCCATTTATTTCATTCTATGCCCAAATTTCTGATGTTGGATAAAAGGAGGAATAAGAAAGATGGACCTACCTCTCATTGGCTTTTTGAAAACTAAATAAAAATGGCCAAATAAATTTTTTTATATGAGTGTGCCCTCACACATACACACACACACACACACACAGGGATGATAATAATCATGCAGGTCGTTAATTTTCCAATATATTTTCAAGTTCATAATTCACCAATTATTTAAACTTCCTTTTTTTTTTTTTACAGGCAATAGTTTAAACACCACTGATAGACCTAGGCCTGACACCTGGAAATAAAATTCAATCATTAACAAATACAGAAAAATAGGCCAAATTTCCTACAAGAAATGTAAATAATAATATATGTGAAGGAAACACACAGGAAAACTGTAGAAACAAGGCAGGGAATAGTGAAATTTATCTCAAAAATCTAATATTGGTACAGTGCTGGTATAATGTTCTTGTGGAATGTATACAATTTACCCTTGTTCATTCAAATGCTGATTTCTCTACCCCACTGTCTAGTTTAAATCTGGACATTGCATTGTGATGTTTTTTTTCCTAAGCATCATCTATCTCAAGTTTGTGAGATAGATGTGCTACCATGTGTTCTCTGTATTGTCAATAAAACAACCAGCCAATGCTGAACAATGGAGAGACTAGGGTGGGACATCCTGGCCTTGAGGGGAGGAGAAGGAAGCTAGTGGAAAGGTCAGGTCAGGAAGTAGAGATTGGCAGGAGAGGACTTGGAATCACAAAAGAGATGAACCGGACCTAAGATATGACTAAAAGCAAGTATAATGTGAGAAATCTGAATGGGAGGAAACTATGTGGGCTTGGAGGTTTAAGATGGAGTAAGTATTGCCCAGCCTTGTGCTCCAGGTTAATTAGATAAATCCTAGTTTCTATGTGGTTACTTGGGTATGTAGCTGGTTTAGGAGTAACTGCTGTTTAACTAAAAAATAAATCAAAATAGTAAGTATTAATATTCAACAACAGTACAGCTTTTTTTGACACATGAAACCAAAAAGTTGTTTTTAAAAGAAGAAAATTTAAAAGACATTGTAAACATACAAAATAACAAAATGCAAACAGCTTGATAGAACCAGGAGTTGGAAGTTGATGGTTGAAGAAGGGAGGTGATTGATCCCTAGTGCAGATAATACTTAATAAGGAAGAAAACAGATATCTCTTATTTTAAACTAGTGAAGAAAATTATAGAAGATATGCCCCAAGTTATTTCAAGGAGTGTCTGGCTTTACTCAACATTGCAATTCATGTTCCATTTCAAAGAGAGCTGTCCATGACAAAAAGACATTCATACAATATTAGTCTCACACAACAACACATTGGCAATAACTCAGTTTTCTTAATGACCATCACCCCCTACTGCACTACAACTATACATTTTCTAAAAAGACATGCACCTCTAGGCACAACCCCAAAGATTCTTGGGCATCTCACTCAATTCCTCTTTACCACAATTAATTCTGATGAGCTACCCGGTATGTAAACTATTTAACCATCATTATTTCCCCTCATGAACCCTCAAAAAGAAGAACCTTAAGTTACATCTTAAAATTGATAAAAGACAAAGCGAGGTTAAACTCATATCCTTGAACACAGAACAACTAATTCTGGACTGTAGAATATGTCAGTACAATTCTAACTTTTCCTGAAACCTCAACGATGACAGTTAATGAAACTAAAATTTTATCATCCTCATGAATACTAGCAAACCTTTTCATCAAGAATAGCAAAATCAGAGACTGTAGGCTATGTCTTGATATCAAGAAGTCTCCTTTATCCAATGCATAAATTCTTGGGTGATTTGTAACACTAGCCATACTAGTCATATGCTGGGCATGAATTTCTTACTCCAAACACTTAACATTTCTTTCTACAGATAGTTGTCTCCATATCTTTTTTTTTTTAAGGCAACAAATGATCACAAAAAAAAAATATTCAGGGTGACTTTCAAGCCTCTTTAAGTGATGTTGATGCTTCAGAGATGCACACATAATGCATGCTGAGCCTTTACTTCTTCATTTCTCTGAGAAGCTGAAACTTATGATAAGATCAATCAAAATCATAAGCACTATCAGCATCTAAAACATCATAGGGGTCACTTTTGCAAAGTAAATCATGACTCATTCTCCACTGTAAGAAGGATATACAAAAGAGAGAGTGAAGAGCCAAAAGAATAATAAAGGTAGAGAGTCGCTCTATTCTAGATGGTCCCTATCCAGTTCCACAGAGCTAATCACTGTGTTGTAGGTGGCTTCACCATTCAGTTCCATAACAGTAACCACTCTATTCTAGATGGCTTCCTCATCAGTTTTACAGAAGAACTTGTTCTATTCTAGATGGTCTCCTCACCCAATTCTACAAAAGGGAATGGCTATAATTTCTGCTCTTGCCTCTGGATAGATGGCTATTCTCATTTGCTAAGATTAGTTGAGATAGATTTTGGTTCTTTCCAATCAAACAATCAATGGCAAAGATTAGCAGGGATTAGCTTTAACCTAGGTGGAGGGTGAAAATAGCACAGAGCAGGATGACTTTGAAAGCTGAGTACATATTATAAGTAATGCAGTCACTAGAGGGATATGGAAGAGGGAGGAGAGAAGTCAGAAAGAAAAGTTCATAGTCAAAATTTGGACAGAGTATCATGCAAGTTGGAAAAATGATGTCAATAACATCTTTTTATATGCCTTCTTCATAATTAAAACATACACTATCTGTGAGCAGATGAGTTTTCCTTTTAAATGCATCAATGAAGTATCAAGGCTTTATGGTGTATTTACACACACTAGGTTAGAAAACACTTTGTTTCAATGCATCGTAAAGATTATCTGTATTTAGTTGTCATTGTACAACTTAATTACAGATGCATTTCCCCTATTTTTAATATAATGAAACTTAATAAATGATCCAAAACACAAAATGTTTATTGAGAACCCCTCAAAATCACAAGTGTGACTTTGAACCATTGTACAACAGTATGGGAGCCTTCTATGCCATTAGTAAGCATGTGAGATCAACCTTTGCTCTTTATGGTCCTTTCTTGTTTTAGACATTTCCCAGTAACGGGACAAATTAGCACTACTTCCAATGAGCATATGAGGTCTACAGTTCTAGGCTTAAGAAAACATACCCTGTTACCCATGCTCTTGCTACAGTTTCTTCATCACTTACTCACAGAAACCGGAAGTCAGTGTCCATCTGTTTTAAGTATAAGATCCTTCCTTAAAATGCATAAGTGAAGTTTCTACAGTGTTACTTAAAAGAATGCTTAACTACATACCCTTAAATTGAAAGGACATTTCATGACACTGAAAAAAAATGGAAGTCATACGTACTTTTAGTTTCCTACTTACTCTTAGCTACACTGGCAATAGAGAATCTTAGTAGCATATGGTATAATTTAAAAATAACAATAAATCTACCTGTACTTTTGTGACTGTGAATACCCATGTTTTTATGTTGCTTTTCCTCCAGTAAAATAAAAACACCATATAACAGGCCTATGAAGAATTTGCACACACACACAGAAATTGCTATCTGAAAATATTAGTGAAAACCTATTTTTATAACCAAATCTAAGATGAATGCATAATTTAGCACTTATTTACAGAACAAGTAGCCTGGAAAATTTTCATGCACAATTGATGATAATTTGAGTGTGCAATTCATGGCCAGAGCTCATTAACATATTCATTGTGTCTAAGCTCTGTGTGCAAATTTAAATTGTAGTCTTTCACAAAGAGCTCATACACATCCAACACATCAGAGGAACCTCCTCTTTAAACCAATGGCAGAGCTCAAAGATTTCCACAAGATAGAAAATTGTTTTGAATATGATTTTCAACTCTGGGTTTACATTCATCTGCCAAACACAATTTGCACACAAATTGTATAATAAAAACTAATAACAGATATATTATGACTGTCTGTGCTTGTGTCTGTATTATGAAATTCTTAGTTACACCTCCAAAATCACCTACAAAATATGTGATTTTGTTCTTCCTTTCAGATGGAATTTTGTAACCTTGGCAAGGCATGTTTTTGCTTACCATAAAATAAAGAGAGATTTTAAATACTCTAGCCCCAAAACAGTGACAACATATGAGGCAATCAATATTTTGAAGAGCTGGGATAATCCATTCTCTAATGCACACATGTATCCAAGAATATTGCACCTTATAGAAAGCAATAACTTTATGTCTGAAGGAATTAGAAAACAAGAAACTTGGAGAATAAAAACATGGTTTAAAAATATTTTATATCTTTCCACAATAAGAAAATTCTTTCATAATAAAGGACACCATAATGCTGTTTTTCTGTTTAAAAAAATATTCCTCTATAAATAAGAACTCTTAAGACTATGTTAAACTATATTTTATTAACCCTCTACTTTTGAATTGGTTACAATATCATAGAATCGCCCATTCATCTTAAATTATTGTTCTGGAACTATTAAGTAAGAAAACTAGAAAAACATTTTGCGAAATTAAATAGGAACATTTTAGAGATTATTTCCAAAGTAAAATTAAATCTAATGGATTTAAAGTAAAGCCATATTTTATGCATATATTTTAGATATTTTTAATTGAAATGATACACAGTATATTTCATATTTTTAAAAATATTACCATATTGAAAATTGATGACAAATGATACAATCCATGATAGGACTATTATGTCTTAATTAGTTCCCCATAGACCAATGACTGATAAATCAGTGAAACTTCTATAACAAAGCATTATCTACACAGCAGGATTATACATTCCATAGTATAGTTTTGTGAAAGTAGACCTTCCAACACCAGTGTGCTACATAAGAGGATTTGACAAGGTTAGAATTTGTGTTACTAATGGAAATTATTTTTTCAAGAATTAACCTTTAGGCTACAAAGAATGACAGATATTCAAATATTCTCAAATGAGTATTTAAATTAGAATTTTCTATTCATTCCTGCCCCCAACAGAACTTCCATTCTGGATTCGAGAGTGTCACACATACAATTGAATTCTTAACAGCTGCCATTCAAAAGAACTGCAGAGGACCATTTGAAAGTAATATTTTGCTCTGTGTGACATCTCATTTTTCCCCCTCAGAAATCATAATTTTTTTACACACTTCGTAGTCTCCCTAACAGGAAACCAGCTCTGCCTGTCATTTTGATTGGGGAGGAACCTTGTTTTCCAGGTCACTGGCTTGAATTCTGGAGACAAAATATTCACGGGGGACCTGTACCCACACAGGGGATTTACATCTCCTAGCACAGTTTTCCTCTCCATTTGCCAGCATGCCAGGTCAGCGAGCCGCTCTGTCAGAGGGAAGATAATGGCTGCTGTAGTGCCCCCTACTTATTACACACTCAGTGCTCCTGACCTTCCTGGGAGACCCCCAGAGCATTCTGATCTGGGATGTCCCTCTCTCTTTCCACGCTTCTCACACCCAGGTCCTCTATGCAGTTGGAGGAAGACAGATTTCTTTCCCTCTTCCAACTCTTGGTTGTGCAAAATGAGGTAATGAGGTAAAACGGAGCAGTCAAAAAAAAAAAAAAAAAACTAAAGAACAATCTACAGTACAACAGTACAACAGGAAAAAAAATCTCATAATTTAACAATATTTAAAACCAGAATTAGTCAACCTCCTAACAAATATCCTATCATGTATTTTTTTCACAATAAAATAGCAAAGTATATTTTTGGAGAAATTAAGCAAGTTTTGTTTGTTTGTTTGACTGCAGTGTTTTCATAAGGACTTCATGAAAATAAAAATGAATCATCTTGCTACTTTTGCAACTTTCTTTGATTTCTCTTTAGGATGAGATGGATGTTTCAGGACACTGAGAGGAAGACTGAGAGAAACTTACCCTGTTTGTGCAGTTACAATCCAGTCCACACATGCAATCATTATATGAACTAATTGTGTTCCCTAACTGGTTTTTACAAAACTGCTCTTGGCAATAAGACACTGGAGACCCTCGCTAACCACTTCAGTGATGAGCTGATGTAGAGAAAAAAATACATAGGATTCAATCCAAGAAGGCTTAACCTCATCTAGATGAGGAGGGCAGCAATAGGAATAGAGAAAAGATGAGTCTAATAATAGATTTTGGGTTTTTTTCCCTTTTTTTTTCAATGCAGTTTATTTAGGAACCTTGAACAATCATCTGACCCTGGGGAAAGCCAGCCCACAGCTTAAATAGCCTCTGGGTAGCCAACCCCAACGTGCCATGTGGGCAATGCAGATAGGTCCACATACATGGAAGCAAGCCAGATCCTCAGCCTTAGCCAAATGTGGAGTTGTTCATGACAGAGAGCACTCACCATCGGGAAGGTGGAAGGTGGAAACAACCCAGATGCCCTTCAACTGAAGAATGGATGCAGAAAATGTGTTACATCTACACAATGGAATATTACTCAGCAATGAAAAATAAGGAAATCATGAAATTTGCAGGTAAATGGTGGGATCTGGAAAGGATCATCCTGAGTGAGTTGTCCCAGAAGCAAAAAGACACACATGGTATATACTCACTCATATAGACATACAACATAGGACAAACCCACTAAAACCTGTGCATCTAAAGAAACTAAGCAAGAGAGAGGACCCTAACTAAAATTTCCAATCCCCATCTGGAAAGGCAAAGAGGATGGACATCAGAAGAAGAAAACAGGAAACAACCTAGGAACCTACCACAGAGGGTCTCTGAAAGCCTCTGCCCTACAGACTATCAAAGCAGATGCTGAGCCTGATGGGCAACTGTTGGGCAGAGTGAATGGAATTTTAGGTAAGAACTGGGAAATAGTAAGAACTAGAGAGGACAGGGTCTCCACAAGGAGAGCAACAGAACAAGAAAATTTTTTCCCTTTTTAAAAAAAATTATGTATTTATTTTATTAATTACAGTTTATTCACTTTATATCCCAACTGTAGCCCCCTCCTTCATTCTCTCCCAATCTGACCCTCCCTCCAGCATCTCTTCCCATGACCTTCCCCAAGTCCACTGATAGGGAGGGTCCTCCTCCCCTTCCATCTGACCCTAGCCTATCAGATCTCATCAGGACTATCTGCATTGTCTTCCTCTGTGGCCTGGTAAAGCTGCTCCCCCATCAGGGGGAGGTGATCAAA
This sequence comes from Meriones unguiculatus, assembly GCF_030254825.1. Taxonomy (NCBI): domain Eukaryota; kingdom Metazoa; phylum Chordata; class Mammalia; order Rodentia; family Muridae; genus Meriones; species Meriones unguiculatus. The sequence continues at coordinate 89,650,920 of NC_083354.1, read as the reverse complement.
GAGCCAGCCACTGAGTACAGTCAGAGACAGTCCCTGTTCCCATAAGTAGGGAGCCCACTTGGAGACTGAGCTACCATGGGTTACATCTGTGCAGGGATTCTAGGTTATCTCCATGCATGATCCTGGGTTGGAGTATCAGTCATAGAAAAGACCCCTGGGCCCAGATTTTTTGGTTCTGTTGCTCTCCTTGTGGAACTGCTGTCCCCTCCAGGTCTTTCTTTCTCTCCCTTCTTTCCTAAGATTCCCTGCACTCTGCCCAAAGTTTAGCTATGAGTCTCAGAATCTGCTTTGATACCCTGCAGGGTAGAGTCATTCAGAGGCCTCTGTGGTAGGCTCCTGTCCTGTTCCCTGTTCTCTCCCTCTTCCAATGCCCTTGAAATTTTGTAGAGTATCAATTTAAAATATTGGATTTCAAATTCTACATTTAAAGACCTAAAATCCATGTTAATTCTGAGACTTTGGGAGCCCCCATTGAAATTAACCTATAACTGCTCTCAATTTTGGAAGAAAAATTAAATTTGAATCTATAGGATGCCTTAAAATTTTTCTTGTAGTAGAATACAGACTCATTTTAACAACAAATGTTTTTTAGTCGGAATATTGTGAACTCTTGAGAAGCTCTATTGTCTAGAGACTATGCCTGCCATTTGTTCCTAGCGATGGATTGTCCACTCAAGCTATTTTGAATAGCTGAGCCAAGTATCCAGACCCATAGTTCTACATATATTTTTAAATTTAAATACCCTACAAGTAAAATTAGAAAATCCTTTAGCACTAAGAAAGTATCAAATCAAAAATATGGATACAGATTTGACAGGTTTGAACTTCTAATTTTTGTTTGAATAGTGGAGTTTCATCATTTCAAAAAAAAAAAAAAAGAAACTATCAGTTTTCCTTGATGTGAGAGTCTCACTTTGTTCATTTGCACATTTGCAGGGGTGGAAGGAAGCATGTGACAAATGCTCAATTCTGGATCATGGTAGTTCCTTGGTTGCTCTCTCAATACTAAATGGTACTGCAATGGAAAAAAATTTAAGAAGACTTGTCTTTTTAATTGTTTCTAATTCAAAGAAGGGGCCGCATAAATGATGTAAACTGAGTTACTTTCACTCTGTAGTATGCAGCATATGTATGTGCTTTTCCCATAATCCTTAGAGCTTGCTACAGGTTAAAAAAAACTTGTGAACTTCAATCTGACAGGATGAATTTATTTATTTATTGTTTATTTATTTATTTAATGTTTCCTTGGAAATATCTTTAAATGGATGGAAGTACAGAGCACAGTTTGGAACTTCTCCTTTTCTGTCTTTCATGATACCAGCTCTTTATCTGAAGATTGCTTCTGTATCCTCAGAGCAAATATCAATATAACCAAAAATAAATAAATAAATAAATAAATAAACAAAGGACCAAAAATAAGGCATGGAATAACCTCCAAAAAGCAGAGTACCACTAGATAATTGAGAATATACAGTAACATCAAGAATCCAATGAAAGTGTCTTGGGGATACTAAGGTTTGTTTTCTGTGTGTTGTAAATCTCTAGATTTTGCAATATCATCTTGTTTCCAGCAGTCGGATCTTGAACTAAAAGACTATAAACAGCCCAGTATTTGTCTTGGTGCTGAGCAGGTATCACTTCACGGTGTAAGCCCCTGGTCTCAAGGCAGGTCTTCTTACAAAGAAGGAGAGGCATCAACATAGAGGAAAGGTCTTATCAGGACCGAACAAGATGACTTCTTCTAGGAGAGACAGAGTCTGGCACTGAAACCAGCTCTGATGGCACCTCAGTCTTGCACATTCTAGTCTCTCAGTCTCTGAGAACATATTTAAGATTGTCGGTTAAGCCATTACTGTGTCATATTTTGTTACAGCACCCTGAGCTATTAGAACATGTCATGCATTCAAATCATACAATGCCAATTTTCAGGTCGAATCAGAATTGAAATCATTTTGGTCAATTATGAAAACAGATGAATGAAAAATTAAACATATACACATATACGCACAAGCATACCATGTTATCTCATTTAAAATAATCTCTAATTATTACTTGATCTTTAAGAATAAATCCTCACTCAGAAAGACAAGTGGGATAGACATTGGAAGAAGGAGAAAACATGAAACAGGACAGGAGCCTACCGCAGAGGACCTCTGAAAGACTCTACCCAGCAGGGTATCAAAGCAGAGGTTGAGACTCATAACCAAACTTTGGGCAGAGTGCAGGGAATCTTAGGAAAGAAGGGGGAGATAGTAAGACCTGGAGAGGACAGGAGCTCCACAAAGAGAGCAAAAGAAAAAAAAATCTGGGCCGAGGGGTCATTTCTGAGGCTGATTCTTCAAACAAGGACCATTCATGGATATAACCTAGAACCCCTGCTCAGATGTAGCCCATGGTAGCTCAGTGAGTACCCTAGTAAGGGGAACAGGGACTCTCTCTGACATGAACTTAGTGGCTGGCTCTTTGATCACCTTCCCCTGCGGGGGGAGCAACCTTACCAGGCCACAGAGGAGGACTATGCAGCCAGTCCTGATGAGACCTGATAAGCTTAGGTCAGATGGAAGGGGAGGAGAACCTCCCTTATTAGTGGACTTAGAAAGGGGCATGGAAGGAGATGAGCGAGGAAGGGTAGGATTGGGAGGGAATGAGGAAGGGAGTTACAGCTGTGATACAAAGGGAATAAACTATAATTAATATAAAAAATAAAATTTTAGTAAAAAAGAAAAGGAAAAGTCCTGCCATTGTTTTATAAGAAAAAGAACCTTTGAAGCTGCTGTTAATTTCATTTTCTGTTGGCCACCTATTGCCTGTAGTTCATGTGTCCTGTCCATAAGAGTAGTTTGCTTCCTCAATGAGACTCCCTTGGAGAAAGCGAAACTTTCATTTGCAGGTAGTTTTCAAGTGGTAGTTATACCAGGTAGCTATCAGCTTTTGAGTTAAAGATAGGGACATGTGTCTCCTTCTTTAAGCTCTTGGACCCCATCAGGTGCAGACCTCCCCCCACCCTCCGCAGACCTTGTGCAAGCTGTGAGTTCATATGTGCACAGTGCACAGGTTCTGTTGTGTTTGGAAGACTTTGTTTTCTTGGCCTACTCCATTTTCTCAGGCTCCTGCATTATTTCTGGTTCCTCCTTCACTGGGATTCCTGAGATCTGGGGGAAGGGGGTTGGGAAAGACATCACATTTAGAGTTGAGTATTTACTTCCAAGGTCATACATACATTGTCTGGCTGTGGGGCTCTGCACTCATTCCCATTGCAGAGGGAGGAAGCTGCTCTATGGTAGCTGAACAAGACACTTGTCTACAAGTACAGCAGAATGCCCTTAGGAGTCATTAAACTGCTACATTCCTTTAAAAGAAAATTAGTATTTGATTTCCCCCAGGTCCTTAAGCCATCTAATCTCAGGACCTTGGTCACTCAAGAAACGCCAGGTATGTGTTCCATCTCTTGGAGTGGGACTTAAGTCAAATCAGACATTGGTTGGTTACTACCAAAAGATTTGTGCCATCATAGCACTAGCATACTTTCACTAGTACAGGTGCAGGAGGGACACCAATGTAGACTAAAGAGTTTGTAGCTAGGTTGGTGTTTATGTTCTTTCTTTGGTAGAGTGCAGATTGCCTTCCAGAATCAAGCACATTAGTTCATAGGGGTGAAAGCTCCAGGTAGACCCAAGTTTGACCATCCCAAGCAAAATAACCCAGACCCAGAAGGACAGGCAGGGCTCATCTCAGGCACACTCTACTCTGGCTAGGCCTGCATGGTACCCAACTGGTGGAAATCTCCTGCTTCCTCCCTGGCCCAGCCTTCTGGAGCCAGACTGGTGGTCATCTCAGGCTCACTTTTCTTCAGGGAATCTAATCCTTCAGATGTTCACAGGTCAGAACACGGAGCATAAGCACCGCTTCTCTCCTCTCTGCCAGCTACTGTGATACAAACATGGGACACCACAGCCACACCTGCAATGCTTCTAGGGGCAGATTACAAAGTATCATATTTTCCAGTAACTTCACAAGTGTTAGCTTTAAAAAAAAAAAAAAAAAAAAAACTTGAGCAAATTTCATGCATCTATCCTTCCCCCCACTCTTCCACAAGTCCCCCTGTGACCGCCTAATGTTTGGCTGTGAGTTTCAGCATCTATTTCAACCCATTGCTGGAAACAGTCTCTCAGAGGACAGCATGCCCCTAGTAAGGGGAGGATGGGCTGTCTCTGAAGAGGACTCTATTGCTTTTTGGTCACCTCCCCCTATTGGGGCTGGCTTACTAGGCCACTGTGGAAGATAGTAAGCTCAGTCCTGATATGACTCGATGAGCCAGGATGGTTTGGTAGTGGGAGGTTTCCCTTTTCTGAGAGGGAGGGGATTGGGGATGGAGGGAAGGGGGAGAGAGGGTGGGACTTGGAGGGGAGGGAAGGGGCTATGTTTGGGATGTAAACTGAATAAATAAATATTTTTTAAAGAAGAGGCAAATTTCATTTCCTTTTACACGTTTGTTTCTCAAAAAGGTCTGTTGCCCAGAGAATGGCTTTTTACTTTCTCTTATGAACTTCATAACTCTAGTTTCTAAGCTGAAATTCTTAACCCAGTTATTATAAGCTTTTATCATTGCATCTTTAGCTAATAAATAACTGCCTTGCTAGATAATTGCTTTTCTAGCAAAATTATGTCTGATTTTGTCTGTCTTCCAGGTATAAACCAATTTATTTGATAATGTCATCATTATTGATATCATAAATAAATTCCCATTTTCTCTCCTCCCTCTCTTTTTCTCTCACCCTCTTCACCCTCCCTCTCTTTGTCTCTCTGTCTCTCTCTTCATCTTTCCTTCTCTCTCTCTCTTTTTCTCTCCTGCCTCTTTCTTTCTTTCTTTCTTTCTTTCTTTCTTTCTTTCTTTCTTTCTTTTTCTATATCTTTCCCTCCCTCTCTTCCTTCCTCCCTCCAGTGATCTCTACTTCTTTCTCATCTTGACTAAACTTGTACTAAAGCTTCTATGCTGCACTTCCTTCCATTATCTTGCCTGTTCTACGAATTCAAGAAAAAAAAATTGTCATTTCAGACAAGATATTGGGCTTTTGAGACACAGACTTAAACACTATACATAAGAAGGGTCAGAGGCAAAGGCAAAAATTAGAGGAATAGCTAATGAGAATTCAGTAGTGACAAACTATATATGGAAGGGATGATAAAATAAGGGGGGAAAGTAGTATTGGGTCATTGAGGGCACATCCTTGTGAAAATGCACATATTAGAGTCTGGAGAGCCTGAAAAATATTTTTTAAATGGGAAGAGAAGGAAATTACAGATTTGTTATAAAAAATAAAATTTCTTTATTAAATTTGGAAATGGTGGCTATAAGAGGCCATTGACATGTAATTTTTGTAACATTCCTAGTTTGTAGTCATATAGATGCATAGTATCAAGACACATATATATATGTGTGTGTGTGTGTGTGTGTGTGTGTGTGTGTAACTTGTACACAAACTATTACATGCTCACACTGATGTATGTACCCTCTTTTTGACTGTTGTTCCAAATTAACTCTAAATAAGGAATAAAAATAAAAGAGTCAGAGAGTGTATCTTAGTCAAAAGCAATGAAGACATTGTGTTTAAATCAAACTCTTACATGGTGATGATACACAACCAGCGTGTTTTGTTATGAATGTAAAATGCCTTCCTGGTATTTACCCAATACAGACTTTCTAGTTTTTCCAGTAGCTTTTTCATCTGAAGCTGGATGGAGAAGCCCAGCCAGATTTTCTGTGACAGTCATGCTAAGTCAAACAGCAGAAGGTAGTTGCTGTGTTTTAAGGGAGATTAGATGGAAAGCACCACAATCATTGTAATTTCCTATCAATATTTTACAACACACGCTGTAGGAAGTATTAGTATTATGTTCCACTACGGCCATCTCACTTACAGTGCAACATGAGGCAAAGAAAGTTTGAGATATTCCCCCCAAACTGCCAAATCTTATTTCAGATGTGACAGAACCAGCTGTAGATAATTCGGGACACATGGAAAGAGTGGGGACTGGAGATTAAAAGAAATAGACAGAAAACTTAGTGTAGTTTTGGGAGGGCGTTCAGTCAGTACTGAAAGCGCCAAGTTTAATCCATAGCTCCTTTTTAAAGACAAAGCAAAACAGCTCACTTCGGAACAAGGACAGTCAGCTTGCTTTCAAAGATCACGTTCCTGTATGGCAGACACGGACCAAGGTCTCACCGACAAGTTAAAGAAACTGGGCAAAACCTCCTACTTATTTCTGCTTCAAGGTAAAGGCTAAAATGTGTTTTTCACTGAATACTCTGTAACAAAGCAGCTTGCCTGGCAAGCAGCTGTCCACAGCTTGAGAAGGAATTTCTGCTTCCCACACAGTTGTTGACATGCCAGTGTGGATGGCAATCTGTTTGTCTAGGGTGACTGCGTTTAGGAAGGATGATCCTGATATCTTGTTTTTCTTAGTGCCATTTTTGGGGTACTAAAAACAGGGGTTAATACTAAAACCTATTTTGATATAAATACAGGTATTTTAAAGATACTTAATGGCACAGTCTGTATTTTATGATTAAACACTTTCAATGCTATATGTTGATAAGTTTCCATCTTAGCAATTCCTGCCAAGCTTCTAAATAATTTTGAAGTTTGTGTGCCTCACTCTGGTAATGAGATAGTGAAGACTAGGCATGGTGTTTCCATGTGGTTTTGTTTTCTCTTTCCTCTTGTCATAGATGAACATACATGCCTGACAGTGATGTCAATATCACCTCACAGACAGGCGTTAAACATAGGGGAGATGTTGAGCCATCACTTAGATTAAACTCTGTAGGCTTTTTCCCACCGTTATAAATCTAAGCCTTGTGACCTTAGCAGCAGGTGCACCTTATTTCAAGAGATAAAGGACTTTGTGGGGAGAGTAACTCTGAATGGAAACTGCACTCCATTTTATGGCACAGCTCTACACAGCGAATTTTCCATGCCACAGCCAAAGGCAGAAGCTAAGTCTCAGCAAGCAGAGACAAAAGTTTGCTCGTGGAAATTAAACAGCCCTTGAATAAACAAGCAGTAATTGCTACTGTAACTTTGAAAATCACAAACAATAGGAATTCATTTTTCTTTCTCTCTTTTTTTTTAATATTTGAGAATGTCAGTACACTGCTTCCTGTTTACTTGCAATTATTTGAAAATAACCTGGATAACTTTATAATCAAGGTATTTCCTCTTGGCTCCCTGGTATACAGCAGACTGCCTGAGGAGAGGATTGACATCCTAAGGTGTCCAAAGCATAATCAGCCTTAAGAGCTGCTGTTAAAATCAGGACTAATGGTAATCAATTTTTTTAACTTCTTGTTTTCTCAACACACATAAAATACAGGCATATGCACATAGAGTAAAATCATACTTTTAAAATCCATTGGCTAATGATTGTACCAATTTACAGAATTAATTTGACCCATGTATATACAGCAATACTGTGTTAATATTTGGCTGGATATATATATATATATGTATGTGTGTGAGTGTGTATGTGTATGTATATATGAATGTATGTTTAACTAGTAATATCTCTAAGTTATTTGATATTTGCCAATGATTTTGAGATTTGTTAATGATTTTTCTACATAATATCTTATAGTTAGCAAGAATTAAATATCTGAAGAATATTAAGTATACATAGATCTCTTGTGGGTTTGTGTACACGTGCATTTGTGTGTATGTGTGTTTGTGTGTCTTAAGAAGGGTAGTTAGTTTAATAAGTGAAAACTGCTTACTAAATTCTTACTATGAACCAACATTGGGCAGACTTATACAATGACAATCTCAGAGAACTCCCTGAAGATTGTGTTAGCTGTGAGATGTATTTCTTATGTCTAAGTACTATTTTGTAGCCCCACATTCAATTATCTGGCAGACAGTAAAGTGCACCATAGTGAACAGGGCAGACAGATGTAGACTATTTACACCCAATGCTCTAATGTCCTCAGTAGGACATCTTTTATGCTACTGTGTATATGTTTTCCTTCAGCTATGGTTCTGCCAGCAGCCACCCACCTCTAACGCATCTATACACAATGTTTCTCTGTCCTTTCTTTCTGGTCACCCTAGACCAGTGATTTTTTTTCCTTTTTTTTTTTTAATTTTTCATCAATTACACTTTATTCATTCTGCATCCCCTCATAAGCCCCTCCCTCCTCCCTTCCCTAATCCCACCCTCCCTCCTCCCTCTGCATGCATGCCACTCCCCAAGTCCACTGATAGGGGAGGTTCTCCTCTCCTTTCTGATCTTAGTCCATCAGTTCACATCAAAAGTGGCTGCATTGTCCTCTACTATGGCCTGGTAACGCTGCTCCCCCCCAGGGGGAGGTGATCAAAGAGCAGGCCAATCAGATTATGTCAGAGGCAGTTCCTCTTCACATTACTATGTAACCCAATTGGACTCTGAACTGCCCTGGGCTACGTCTGTGCAGGGGTTCTGGGTTATCTCCATGAATAGTCCTTGGTTGGAGTATGAGTCTCTGGGAAGTTCCCTGTGTTCCAACTTTCTGGTTCTGTTGCTCTCCTTGTGGAGACCCTGTCCTCTCCAGCTCTTACTATTTCCCAGTTCTTACCTAAAATTCCATTCACTCTGCCCAACAGTTGCCCATCAGGCTCAGCATCTGCTTTGATAGTCTGTAGGGCAGAGGCTTTCAGAGGCCCTCTGTGGTAGGTTCCTAGGTTGTTTCCTGCTTTCTTCTTCTTCTGATGTCCATCCTCTTTGCCTTTCCGGATGGGGATTGGACATTTTAGTTAGGGTCCTCTCTCTTGCTTAGTTTCTTTAGATGTACAGGTTTTAGTGGGTTTGTCCTATGTTGTATATCTATATGAGTGAGTATATACCATGTGTGTCTTTTTGCTTCTGGGACAACTCACTCAGGATGATCCTTTCCAGATCCCACCATTTACCTGCAAATTTCATGATTTCCTTATTTTTCATTGCTGAGTAATATTCCATTGTGTAGATGTACCACAATTTCTGCATCCATTCTTCAGTTGAGGGGCATCTGGGTTGTTTCCAGCTTCTGGCTATTACAAATAAAGCTGCTACAAACATAGTTGAGCAAATGTCCTTTTTGTGTACTTGAGCCTCTTTTGGATATATGCCTAGGAGTAGTATGGCTGATTTTAACCTGTGTATTGAAACTCCCTTATGGCTCAAACAACCTTTACACAGGGCTTACCTAAAACCATTTAAAAAAAACACAGAGATTCACATTATGATTCCTAACAGTAGCAAAATTTTCAGTTGTGAAGAAGCAACTAAAATAATTTTTATGATTGGGGGCCAGCACAACATGAGGAACTGTGCTACAGGGTCCCAGTGTTAAGGAGGTTGAGAACCACATCTCCACAGTATAAACTACACCACACCAGAGGTACTGCGCTACCCATGTGGATCTCTCCATTTCCTTTACTTTGCCTGATATGAGCAGGCGAGCAGTAAGTTTTAGTTGAACCGACAGGCATAATTTTTGAAAACTGGATAACCAATATGTGTTTTCCTTTATTACTTTCGTAGGAATAGATCTTTCCCTTCCTAGATGTTCCCTTAAGAATGTATTTGTGGAGCTGGAGAGGTGGCTCAGCAATTAAGAACCCTTGTTGCTCCTTCAGAGAATCCAGGTTCAGATCATGTCAGAGAGTGTCCCTGTTCCCCTTACTAGGGAACTTTCAGTTTATTCACTTTGTATCCCAGCTGTAGCCCAACCATATGGCACAACCATACAGCACTCTGGTTCTAGGAAAAGTGACAACATCTTCTGACCCCCTCAGGCAACAAGCATGCTCATAGTGCATAAATATGCAGTCGGCCAAAATTTTAATACACATAAAATAAAAATAAATAAAATATGTTTTAACTTTTTCAAGACAGAGATCAGACTAAATGATAGAAAAGATAACTGAAGTCATAGAGGCTGAAAAATTAACAGGGGACTAACTTGAATATAGGATGAGTCAGTAAACAGTAACTTACAGATGACTGTAGAAAAGGGCTATTTATTTGTTCAGCCATTTTCTCCTTTGTTGTATCAGTAATGATGCTTGGATGGTCAAACTCAGTGTATCTTTCATCTAGTTTATGTCCACATTCAAGATTAGAGTAATAGAGAAAAAAAGAGGCTGGAAATAAAGAAAAAAATTGGGAAGACAAGATGAGATAGAGTCAGTGTTCTAGTCAGAGTTAGAGCATACAATACATTTTCCCCAGTGTTAGAGCCTAAATGCTTTTGTTCTGGAGCCTAATACAGAGGGCCTCTGAAAGACTCTACCCAGCACGATATCAAAACAGATACTGAGACTCATAGCCAAACTTTGGACAGAGTGCAGGGAATCTTATGAAAGAAGGGGGTGATAGTAAGACCATGAGAGGACAGGATCTCCACCAGGATAGCAACAGAGCCAAAATATCTGGGCACAGGGGTCTTTTCTGAGACTAATATTCCAACCAAGGACCATTCATGGAGATAACCTAGAACCCCTGCTTAGATGTAGCCCGTGACAGCTCAGTATCCAAGAAGATTCCCTAGTAAGGAGAACAGGGACACCCTCTAACATGAACTCAGTGACTAGCTCTTTGATAACCTCATCCTTTGCCAGACCACAGAGGAAGACAATGCAGCCAGTTCTGATGAGACCAGATAAACTAGGGTCAGATGGAAGGGGGAGGAGGACCTCTCCTATCAGTGGACTAGGAGAGGGACATAGGAGGAGATGCGAGAGGGAGGGTGGGACTGGGATGGGAGGAAGGAGGGGGCTACAGCTGGGATACAAAGTGAATAAACTGTAATTAATATAAAAAGTTTAATTAAAAAAGGAAAATTTACAGGTTGGAATGCAATTTTCAATGTGATTGGATTAAAATACAAGGCCTTGTGTGTATTTAGGTCATAAATGAGCAACACTATGAATAGGATACCTCTGTTTTTCCTTTCTACCATGTGAGTAACTAGTAAGGACACAAGATTATGAGCAAGAAGGCCCACAAAAGGCATCTCCAAAAATGGCATCTCCTCAAACACACCCACTCCAGTAAAGGCCACATGAGAACAGGAAACAAGCTACTATCGGCAAGTCAGAAGAATCTGGCCCAGAATGAGTGGTTTGACATTTTGATTTTGGAAGTTTAATCTTCCAGATCTGTGAGTGGTAGATACTTTGCTCCAGTCGTCAGACTGTGGTATTTCCTTATACCAGTTCATCTGACTGGAAAAGCATATTAACTCAATTTTGGTTTGTTCTTCTCAGAACAAAATAGTTCTTTCCAAGATAATCATTGGCTTAGATGTTGCCAGATTCAAGTTATCTTACCCTGTGATCATTTTACTGGACTTCCTACTCAATTAAGAATATCCTTCAGTACCCTCTTTAGGTTCTGATAAACCTAATTTTGGGGTTCAGCAACAATGCCTTATGCTAATTTTTCTCCACTCAGTATTGGACTGTATTTTCTCTCACTCAGTTTTTCCTTCATGCTTTTAAAGGTCTTCTCATTATAACAATGCTCAAAATAAAATATTCTTCTCTGACCCTTTTGGGACATCTGTTTGCATAAACAGAAATATTGGCCTACAACTCTTTCTAATGGAATGACCATCCACTCATGACTTACTTTTACCTGAATTTTTAATAACACTGAATCATTTCATGAGATCCCAACCACATGTGCACACTAATTCTAGCTCCCCGTTTATATCAGATATTTGACACACAGAAACTATATTGCAAAAATTGTCAAAATTTCATAAAGTATTTTAAGATTTATTAGTTCTACTATTCTGTCTTATTCTTGATGACAAGGAGAGGGAAGAGAGGGAGGAGAATAAATGGGGACTGAAGTATAGTAAATTTAGAATAAGACAAAATGTGCTCCAATTTTATTTATAAACTCCTACAGGGTGCTCACTAGAGATGGCCAATCAGACACAGTTTACAGTTGATTGAAAGTCTTTATTTCAGCCATCTGGGACTACAGTAATGTATTCAAGACCCAAGCATCACTTTGAGTGTTTAGGGTAAAAATTATTAAAGGTTAAAAGTACATTCTGACTTGGAAAGGGGCAGGGAGGAGATGAGGGAGAGGGAGCGGGATACAGCTGGGATACAGAGTTAACAAAATGTAACTAATAAGAAAAATAAAGTACACTCTGGTATCTAGCTTGAAAAGTACAGCAAGAAGTTTTACACAAGCAAGAAGTTTAACAGAAGCTTAGATAAGTTAGCTGGGGTATCTTTAACCTTGGTTCTATAGGAAAGAGCTGAGTAACTTTCCATGGAATTTCCTAGAAAGGAGATCAAACTCTAGTTAAATCTGAATTGCTTCAGCAAGAAAATAAGATGGAGGAATGTCTGCACTTTCTTGCCCTGTCACAAATCTCTGTAGTGAAAGACAAGTGACCTGACCTGAATATCATCTCTACTGAAAACAAAACATGTACAACCATGATGTGCGTTTATGTAGAGTAAAATTGAGTAAATACATGATCTCTTATTCACAGAGTTTATGCTTCAGTCTTACAGTAGGCATGGAAATTAAACAGCCAGAATGATGAATGACAGGTATACACTCTAAGGTAAATTTGCCAGTGGCTATGATGCATCAGATGATGACACACCTAGCTCTGTTGTCAGAGATTTTCCCTAGCATTCACAAGACTCTGAGTTCCATCCTGCCACCATGTAAACCAGGAGGAGTCACAAGCTTCCACAATCCCAGAATTTGGGGGTACAAATAGACCATTCTGAATTTCAAGGTCATCCTTAGCTACATAGTAAGTTTGGACTAATCAAGTGTGACTAAAATAGTGCCATTCCACAAATCAGCCCTGTGAAGCAACAGGGAGTGTGGCAGAGGTTAGTGAGAATTCATTAAAAAAAAGTCATACAAGAATTCCAACATGAAGGAATACGGTGTGCAAATCTCAAGCAGCATTTAAATATGTCCAGTGTTGCTGAGTAAAGATGAGGGGCTGGGTGTGGGCCATAAACATACCTGTCTCAAAGAATTGAAGACCAGAGTCACAGCAGGAATCAGGGCCATTGATTTACATGGGAGCATGTGGACTTTGTCCTAATAGCAATGAAAAGCCACAGAACTCTTTCAATGAGGGAATGTCAAATGAGAGAGTGGCTGTGGAGGGGCAGTAGATGCAAGCAGTTATATACCCCATTGAACTCTTCTAAGTGTGTGTAGAGAATTGATTGAAATGAAGCAAAGGTGTGTGTGAGGAGAGCAGAGAAGTACAACCACAGTTAATGGGTCTAAACTTGTGACATCAGAAAGTAACATGTTTGTAGGAACTTAGAGATAAAATTAACAAATGCTAGGACACCATGCTGAGCTCAAGTGTGCTCTTGTGTGCTTAAGGATTGTTTTCCCATCTCCAAGTCAGATATTCCAAAAGCTTAGGAAGTTTATAATGGTCATAAATTAATATTAATATTGACCTCAAAATACTTTGAGAGCTTAAAAATTCACAAGTATCCCCTTCAGCAAGAGACAAATTTGACACAAAGAGTAGACCTTAGTTACATCTATAATGGTCATATACAAAGAATAGCTTCATTCTCATAGTCAAAACAGTCATGATTGTATCAATGTAGCAACAGTCAAAGAATAGTTAATTTTTCTACTAAATGCTTCGATTTGAAAACACCAGTACAATGCTGGTAATGTTCATGAAAACACTTTGTGAACTGTACAGCTTCTTAAATCTTAGTTCCCTGACATTGTCTGAAGGTGTTACATTTTGTGAATAATATCCAGAGATTATTTGTTGGAAATGAGAAAATTGTGTCTCTCCTTACACAGACTGGAAATTATAGTTTCCACTCTTCTTTGAGAAAGAACAACCTACATGTGGAGAGAACATGAAAAGTGTGTGATGCCTCTTATAATGTGTCTGTGACTAATATTTCCCATATTCCTTTTTCACAGCAAGAAAACAAGGACAACTCCCTTATTCCACTCTCAAGTGGTTTTAAAAGGTCTTTAAACTACTCAGCATATTAATGATTTGCTATTTATAAATTACACCCATTAAAAGGACAATAACGACAAACAAATAGAGCATTGAGACTTGTCTTTGCTGGAAATTTTATCCCCTTCATCCAAAAAGAACAAGGTTGAGGCACTTTTTAGCTCACGTTAGGGTCATAAGAAACTGAGCCATGAGCCCAGTTAGAGCATGAATAATGAGTCAGTTGAATTTTGTCCAGTAGAAAAAAAAATTTTTTCTCAGCTAAAGGACTTAATTAAATTGTAATTATTTTAAATATTTAAAATGAAGGGTTGTCTTGTTTTATATGCCCCCCTTTATCCATAATTTTAACTGCAGGGCACTTGAATTATGATGTAATTCACAAGTCAATTCTAAAAATCCTTGTACCTGTAGAAATTCAGGATGCAAGTTTCATTATGTTTTGCCAGAAGCATAGAGAAGCTGAGAAAATAAAACATATATTTATGGCACATTACTCTCTCATAGTTATAGATCGTCACATTAGATGTTAATTTGTATTTCTAAGTAGCTTTCAAAAGAATATGAAATAGCTGGCAATTTTTGTTTATTTGTCTCCCTATCAGAATACAATCTCTTAAGGAACAGTCCTGCATACTGCTGTCACAGGAATAGCAGCATTGGGAAGCAAGTGGTACGTGCACAAATGGATGCATACACATCTATTTATTTTAAAAGCAAAATAAAAGCTTGTATTCTGAAAAATGATTGGCTGTATGTTGTTTAAATAATCTGTAAATACAGATTATGACAAGCATGATAGATTATAAAATTTACCAGGATTGAAAAGGTATCATTTACTACTTGAATCATGAGTGCCATGATTCACTAAAGACAATTGTTTTGAGAATAGGGGTAGAATTAGTCACTAGAATGCTGGAGAGGTGGGAAACTTTGATGATATTCAGATTGTATTTCAGGGCTCTATCTCTGCCAGTGGTCTTGAGAGTACACGGGGACCAAACTGTTGATGTGGGCATTGAGAAAGGGCCTGTAGGTACACGAATACCTCTACAGTTATATTAACCCCAACTTAATCTACTTTCCCTAATATTCTCTCCTGATAATTTACAAGTGAAGCATATAGGCAAAGATAATGGGATTATAGTACCATGTCATTGTTCCTTAACACAGTCACATTTTAATATCAGATAATAGGAATTAGTTAACTTTTTAACGTTTGGCTCTTATATAATAGGCGTTGCCCAGTCATGCATACGATTGGGAAAGGACTATTATAGAATGCTGAGGAATGTGGGATAGAACCCTGAAAGTAAAAATTGAGGCAATCTGATAATGCTAAACATGACTCTTGGATATGAAGAAAGGCAAATGATTTAGAAGTGGAATTATGGCCAGAGCACATAATAAAGAAAGAGAATAATGGAGGAAAGCCTCAGTTCCTGAAATGCCAGCTCCTCACTTGCTTGAAGGAGAGGCTCATGAAATGAAAGAGAACTCTGAACTTTTCAAAGATTCCAATCATTTGCTCATAACTTAAAGGACAAAAAGTCTAACATTATGATATTAATGAGGAAGAATACTGTGATATTTTGAAGGCGATAAACACTCAGGTGTGGGAGAAAGCACCTCTGGATTCCCATTGCTGGATCCTGGAGCCAGAGCTATGAGAAAAAAGATAAACATTAATGGCCACGGAGAAAAACCATTTGTCCTGCTGCTGTTTCCACGACTTCAAGTAAATTTGCAGAGACTTAGTGAGATGAGGTATTCTAGATGACTTTTCTTTCATCTAAAATATGATCTTTCTTATTTAATGCAGACAGCAGGAACTTGTAGAGATGGAAAACTTTGATGACATCAGATTGTATTTCAGATGCATGTCATATAGAATAGGTAACAACAAAGGGAAGAAAGTTTCATGTTGGTTAAACCTTCTACTTCTTCATCCCCTAGGAATTATAACACACACACACACACACACACACTCACACACTCACACACCAACACATACACACACACTCACACACTCACACACCAACACATACACACACACTCACACACTCACACACCAACACATACACACACACATGAGAGAGAGAAACAGACAGGAGAGACAGACACAGACACAAAGAAATAAGGCCCAAAGCATCTTATAACAAAATACTTAATTTCACTTAGATGTCCCATTTTTTTGTTTTTGTGATTTGTTTTTTCAAGACATGGTTTCCCTGTGTAGCCTTAGATGTCCTGAAACTTGCTTTGTGTAAACCAGGCTGGGCTCAAACTCACAGAGATCTGCCTGCCTCTGCCTCCCTGAGCGTTGGGATTAAAGGCTTACACCACTACACCCAAAGAGAGGTCCCAACTTTTAAGTTAATGGCATGGTTGGATTTCTAGGGTCTTACTACCTTCCTGTATTGGATGGTGAGCCTTATAAACAGTAACCTGGTAAATAAAACTGTTTCCTTTTTTTTAAAGAAGGTAAATTTGCAGATACAAAATTTAAAAAATTAAGATCACAACTAAGCAAAATAACCAGACCCGTAAGATGTAAAAGCTTTTCTTATTTTTCTATTACATTTTAAGACCATTGTATTTTTTGAAACAATGAAAATTGTGTGTTTGCATATTGCATTATGTTTTGAAACGTATACACTGTGATGTGACGAAGCTAAGCTAATTGGTGTGTGCATTATATTATGCTTTTCGTAGTAAGAATATTTAGAATCTATAGACGGCTTATATATGCCGTGTGTGTGTGTGTGTTTGTGTGTGTGTGTGATATAAAACACAGTCCTTCAAGAGATAGCAAGCAATTTGAGGTTTTCTTAATATAACTTTTTATTTATTACAATTTATTCACTTTGAATCCCAGTTGTAACCCCACCCACTTCCCCCCCAATCCCGCCCTCCCACCTTCTCTCATCTCCTCCCATGCCTCTTCCCCAGTCTACTGATAGTGGAGGACCTCCTCCCCTTCCATCTGACCGTACCCTATCAGGTCTCATCAGGACTGTCTTTCATAGTCTTCCTCTGTGGCCTGGTCAGGCTGCTCCCCCGCTCAAGGGGAGGCAATCAGATAGCCAGCAACTGAGTTCAATGTCAGAGACAGCTCCTGCTCCCCTTACTAGGGAACCCACTAGAAGAGTGAGCTGCCCATGGGCTACATCTGTGCAGGGGTTCCAGCTTATCTCCATGAATGGTCCTTGTTTGGAGTATCAGTCTCAGAAAAGACCCCTAGGTCCAGATTTTTTTTTTTGGTTCTGTTGTTCTCCATGTGGAGCTCCAGAACTTTCCAGGTCTTTCTATCTCCCCCTTCTTTCATAAGATTCCAAGCAAAGGGTGAAAATAAGGAACAACACAGGAGCCTACCACAGAGGGCCTCTGAAAGACTCTACCCAGCAGGGTATTAAAGCAGTTGCTGAAACCCATAGCCAAACTTTGGGCAATTTGAATATTAACCTCTTTTATAAAAGCATTGGAGTTGCTAGAAGTAAAATGCTTCAAATTAATTTAAGTATTTAAATTGTGAATTGAGCTTTTGACACTGCAGTGAATGTTTTGGAATTCTTTTTTCTGTAAAACCAGTACAAAGTACAGGTGCATCTGTCTTTTATTTATTCAAATGTCATGATGAATTTTAGAATTTTGGATTTCAGAAAGAGATTCGTAAGCCTGGAGTACGGAGCTCATGTTAGTATCAGATTATGTGTATCCTCTGCAGTTATCAAAATTAAATGTAACTAAATGCTACATTATAAAAGCAAATAAAACTTAAAACAAATAAGATATGATTTGGGAGGTAGAAAATAAACTTGATTAGTAGATGACTAATAACTTATGTAACCTTTTGCTCTGGAAAATTAATTCAGTTCAATAACTGAAAATTGCTACTGAGTAATTCAACTGTGAACAGACACAGTAAACAAAAGATTCTTAAACGATTTTTAATTTATTATTATATAAAATTCATAAAAATAGAATTATGAACATAAGCACTATCTCATTCGCCCAAAGATTTAAGGAATAAATAAAGGGATGCATACATCATCTACCTCGGCCAAGCTTCTCTCGCCATTAACTGTTAATGATGACACTGGGGACTTTCAAGTATACAAGGAGACTGAGAAACCACCTCTATGATACTTTATGTGTAGTTCCACTGTGCTGCAATTAGTGAATATATCTCTTTTCCCTGCAGAATTGCCAAGACTGTATTATAATGGAAACTAATTACCTTCAGATTTTTTTTTAAGTTGTCTACTATAAACTCTTTTTGGTAATGAAATCCAAACCCATGGCATCTTATATATTGCAGTTTGTCATCTGAACCCCTGCTTACGAGTCTAGGTTTCTCTCTCTTTCATTCTTCCTTACATCTCAGTCACCTACATTATCTATATATGTTCAAGTAAACTCTCAAAGATTTCCATGTATAAAACCTAATGTTTTCTCGATGGTATCCTAAGTATTTGAAGACCTTCAGGAAACATATAGCAGGCATCAGAGGTCTTACATTTTTTCCCCAAACCTTACTGGGTCAGCAGAAATTTCAGACAGTTTTAAAGAGGAAAATATAATGGAAGTATTTTTATGTTCTTGCCACATACATGTGCAGTGTTCTCATAAAATACTTAATTTGATTATTATTTGAGTCTACTGATGTAACTATACTTTTCATATGTTGGAGCTTTAAATGTGCAGCTACCTCTGTGTATTTATTTCCCCTCACTTCTCAACTAAATTCTCCTAGAAGATGTATATAGTCCCCTGTGACTCACTTTAATTATGACCTGGTTCAGGAAAAACTTCCTGGCAAGGAGTTGTGGTGCACTTCTGTAATCACAGCACCTGGGGGGTGGGGGGAGGCAGAAGCAGATGGATCTCTGTGAGTTCAAGGCCAGCCTGCTCTACAATGTGACTCCAGAACAGCCGGGTTACACAGAGAAATCCTGCTTAAAAAGAGTATATACCATGTGTGTCTTTCTGCTTCTGGGATACCTCACTCAGGATGATCATTTCTAGATCCCTCCATTTGCCTGCAAATTTCATGATTTCCTTGTTTTAATTGTTGATTAGTATTCCATTGTGAAAATGTAGCACAATTTCTGAATCCATTCATCAACTGAGGGACATCTGAGTTGTTTCGGGATTCTGGCTATTACAAATAAAGCTGCTATGAACATGGTTGAACAAATGTCCTTGTGTGTACTTGAGCATCTTTTGGATATGTACCTAGGATTGGTATAGCTGGATCTAGAGGTAGCACTATTCTTAATTGTCTGAGAAAGCGCCAGACTGATTTCCAAAGTGGTTGTACAAGTTTACATTTTCACCAGCGATGGAGTAGGGTTCCTCTTTGTCCACATCCTCTCCGGGATGTGTTGTCACTTGAGTTTTTGATCTTAGCCATTCTGATGGGTGTAAAGTGAAATCCCAGGGTTGTTTAACTACATTTCCCTGATGACTAAGGATGTTGCACATTTCTTTAGGTGTTTCTCTATTGATAATTCTGTATTTAGGTCTGTACCCTATTTTTTTAATTGGGTTACTTGATTTGTTGCTGTTTAACTACTTAAGTTAGTTAGATATTCTGAATATTATCCCTCTGTCAGATATAGGGTTGGTGAAGATCCTTTCCCAAACTGTAGGCAGTCATTTTGTTCTGATGACAGTTTATAAGTGGCTATTAGACATATAATATAGGACAATCATACTAAAATCTGTATACCTAAGGAAGCTAATCAAGAAAGAGGACCTTGGTAAGATGCTCAGTCTTCATTCAGAGAAGCAAACTAGATGGACATAGGGAGATGGAGAAAACAGGGAACAGGACAGAAGCCTACCACAGAGGGCCCCTGAAAGACTCTACCCAGCAGGGTATCAAAACATATATGGAGACTCATAGCTAAACTTTAGGCAGAGTGCTGGGAATCTTATGAAATAAGGGGGACATAGAAAGACCTGGGGGGAACAGGAGCTCCACAAGGAGAGCAACAGAACCAAAAAAACTGGGCACAGGGGTCTTTTCTGAGACTGATACACCCAACAAGGACCATGCATGGAGATAACTTAGAACCCCTGCTCAGATGTAGCCCATGGCAGCTCAGGGTCCAAGAAGGTGGTTCCCCAATAATAGGAACAAGGACCATCTTTGATATGAACTCATGGGCTAGCTCTATGATCACCTCCACCTGAGGGGGGAACAACCTTAGGAGTCCACAGAGGAAGACAAAGAAGCCATTCCTGATGAGACCTGATAGGCTAGGTCAGATGGAAGGGGAGGAGGACCTACCCTATCATTGGACTGGGGGAGGGGCATAGGAGAAAAAGAGGGAGGTAGGGTGGGATTGGGAGGGGATACGGCAGGGAGCTACAGCTGGGATACAAAGTGAATAAACTGTAACTAATAAAAATAGAAGAAAAGAAAGACATAAATGAAGAAGGAACAAAAGAAAACTACAAAAAATGTCCTGGCCCCTCTTGCTTCAGATCTGGTTTAGATTCATTTCTATATAGCATCTTGTCATAAATTGGATGCTACATATATAGACACTCCCTTCATGTAAAAAATTCATCTCTCATCTGGAGAGAAATTTTTACTACTTCTGCTCTTAATGATTATTTTTAAATCATCCATTTGGACATTTGATTTATATTTGTTTCAAGTAAATTATCATAATCTGTTTTTTGCTGTGATGTGAACCACATATCAATCGTTCAATTTTTGACACTGTTTAGTAAACATGAATCAGTTCTGATTTTTAGACTTAAGAATAAAATTACAGGAAACAGCTCATTTCTGAATTTTTTAAGTTGAGTTTGCTTATTAGTGTGATTGTACTGCGAAGGATGTTCTGATTATTTTAAGTTCTTTGAAGATCTCTCTGAATGGATGCATTGTTCAACTAGTGACTCAAATAATTCTTAAATATGTGAGATGAGTGTATGTCCTCCCTATGTATGTATGCATAGTGAGCTTTTAATGAGGACTTCATATGTATTATAAACAACCATCAAATCTGATTTTAGGGTGGTAAATGGTGTGTTCACATGTTTGGCACAGGCTGTCATATATATATATATATGAAATATATAACTATAATCATGGTTAGAATGACTCATCTTCATTGTTTTTGAAAGAAATATCTGGTATTTTGAATATAAATAAATGCATTTGTGGCAAATCTTGAAACATCATCATATATAAAGCAAATCATTTAGAGAATACCAAACATCAAAATCTGATAAATTATTGAGTGAGGTCTCTGCGCTGCCAATGAGAAAATTTGAAGATGGTGCCCTTGAGATCTTTAATTCCCCACAAGCAATTCACAACGTAAAAGAGTATGAGATTTTTTTAATGAAGTTGTAAGGTTTTGATATCTATTACTTTTGTCATGAACAAGGAGTCAAAGTCTTTCAGAGCTGTGACTCTTCCTGTACCTCTCCACTATTTGTTGACTTTTCCAAAATGAATAGTTTTAATAAAAACTTCATTTGTGGTGATTGTAATAGTCACTAGTAAAGCACTTGAAAGACCTTCAAGAAAGTCAAGACTACTTTTCAAAACAGCCCCAGGAACTAATATAAACAAGAGAGGAAAAGTCAGGAGGGAATTTCAAGGTTCTGTTTCCTTACTTGCTTTTAAGGGTTTAAGCACAAGCTTGACATTATATGAATGCAGTTTGCTGTGTTTAATTACTATCATTATTATTATTATAGATCCAGGAGTAATTATGTCTTCCCACTGTCTCATTATGTTTTGATCAATTCATATAATAAAAGTTTGCTGTAAATATAAGGTTAGGTAACGTTCAAGAAAACATGTAATTATGGAATATGTAATCATATACAATCTAAACAGCTGAACATTTTCCAACATTTCTAACAATTAAATGTTTAGAAAGTAAAGAATTGATGCTTTTAATAACATAGGTACAGTTCTGTAGGCAATGGCTACAGAAATCTGTATTTGTTGATCTAAAATTACTTTACTTCTCTTATATTAATAACATCCATGTTTCTTAAAATCCTGCTGACAAAAAAAGTCTTGTGAGCTTTATTAATGATTCATATGGTAGTTTCTGAAGAGACAAGTCCCACAGAGAAGGAGCACTTGATTAATGACCTGGAAACACTTTTCCTTTTCAGCTGATTAAATAAAATTGACTGGATTTTTACATTTTTATAATAAAATGACCCGCAGGGCTGAGATGACACAGTGAAAGCAGCATGTTCACTCTTCAGCAGATTTTTATTTTGTCACTTGTAAAAATGAAAAGGCTAACCACTCAAGCAGAAAAATGCACTTTATCATCGTCCAAGGCTGCCTTGCTGACAAACGTTGCATACAAATATTAAAACATGGAGGAAAATAGACAGTGTTGATATTCAGCATGATTTTTGTGTGATGATCACTAAAATCTTATTATTCCAAGACTAAAAGTGTTATTATTAAATTATTATTTTTATAAGAAAAAACCTAGAATTAAAAAAAAAAAAAAAAAACTCTTCCCATTACCTTCCTTTTATGTTCGGGAGAACACAGACATGACCAAGAATAGGATGATAAGAAGCTAGGGTTTTAACCCTTTTATGCCTCTAGGTCAGTGGGCTTCTCTTCATGACCTAAGTTCTGTCATTATTTTCACAACAATATACTGATAATTGAAAAAAAATGTGAAGTAAGCAAATGTGTTTCTTTTTTTTATTTCTCAGAGGAAAACTTTCTTTCCTACAATTCCTAGCTTACAAGTGAGACAATGGGTTCTCTGTGGTGTTGGCTACCTACACCAATCTTATCCCTAAAGTGGTTCTTTTGTTATTTGTCATTTTCTTCTGGGTTCCAGCTGTTGTTTGGGGTTCTTGAGAAGCTACCAGTCCCCTTGCCTAGTTCATCGAGTGATCATGCTGACGAGAAAGCCCACAGAGAAGTCTTTGGATTAAGTATCTTCTGGAACAGACGTAACTAGATAGCATCAGTAGACATAAATGATATTCTGTTCAGAACACATTTAGAAAAAAATTAAACAAATACAATTTATGGGTAAGCTGGGAAACTCCAAGATTCTTTCAGCGTGTCACCTGACATGGGAAGATGTCTTAGAAAAAAAGAGAGCTCACCACCTCCTTATTACTGTAGAGCCAGTGATGGTATGTTTATTGCATCAGTTTACTTCAAGTTCTCTGATTCCTGATATGTGCTGAACCACAGACACCTGTAAGAATTTAAATATGTGAGGACTGAGCAAGGTCTAGGGTTTTTTCTTGATTCCTGAAATGTTATTTGTCCATATAATTTTACCAATTTCGCATCTATCTATCTGCCAATCTATCTATCTATCTATCTATCATCATCATCTATCAATTACTATATGTCTATTAAAATCTCTCCATATAAAAATTTAATGAATTGAAGTAGAGGTTTGGAATAATCTTCATCATTTCATTGTATATAAATTCATAAGCAGAAACAAAATTATATATAAAGTCTATATGTGTATATACATATATAATATTTATAATTTTTCCATTTGACCCAATGCAGTCATTTCTCCTCGGTAGAGGTTGTGGCAACCTGGAAGGCCAACGTTGTAGTTGATATCTGGGAGGTGACTGAAGTTTCCTGTGTTCATGACAATTCTCTGTGTCCTCAACTGGACTAATGGTGCTGAAAGTTAAGCCAGTCAACCAAATGAATCATTATGAAACTAAACATAAACAAGCTTCAGAAATACTACTGTTAGAAAAGGTACTCAAATTGATCTATCGTTTATTTTATGAAGTTTCAGGATAATAATGAATGTGTCATTTAGTGTCACAAGAACACATAGGGGAAATAATCCCTGGGAAATACAATATGACTTGAATTTGGGTTAAAATTTTTGTTCAATGACAGCAATCATATTCTAATGGCAAGTCAATAACAACTTCTCATAAATATTTTTCTCTGTGAGTGCATAAAAAGATACGCTGCAATAAAGTATTTCAGGATTCTCTGACTGGAGTCAGGTAGACAAACTACTTTCTTGTCCTTGTATGATTATAACATAAAACAACATTACAATTATTTTATTCATTATAGTTTATGATGTAAAGTATTTACAATAATTGTCATCCAAATTATAATTATATTCAATGATTTAAAATTAAAGCTTATCTAATTCAAATTTGACAATATCAATAATATAATTCAATACAAAATATAATAAATACATGATTTATCTTTTAGTTTATATTTCATCTATATATTTTATCTTTATTACTATCCGTAATGAATTTTGCACATGTATTAACTAATCTGGATTAATGTAAGTGAGATACAGTGACTGTGGCATACTTCAGAACTAACTGGATAGCTAACCCTAGAAGGACACTGAAAAATATTCTACTCTCCATTGCTATTTGTTGATTAGTACAGACAGTAGCTGTAAAATTCTGTTACTCTTCAGGCAAGCAATATTATGTTTGTTAGAATAAACTATTTTTAATGCCCAAGCAATCATTTAATGTTACATTCAATATAGGTTATCCACCATAATCATATATCTACTTATAAATAATATATCATGTAAAGAAATACATCAACAGCTGCTCATGGAGAGTTTATCATCCACAGTGACAGACTTATAATACTTTCTCCATGCCCATAGTTTCATGCTTCAAGATAAAAATATGCTATATCCTTGTTCCCCTACAATACTCTATATTTGCTAGAATATGTGTAACAATTTTACATTTATGGAAAATATAGTCATTACATTTGTAATTCTAAGTAAAGTTGTTTTTCAATTTTTCCCAGGGTAATTGAAAGCTGTTTTAATTTCTGCTCATTGCAATATCATTTTAGCTGTTTTGAATTACATAATGATTTCAGCTTTGAAGTTAAAGGTCAGCCTCAGGGCAAGAAGCACTTTACTATGAAGTTGGAAACATAAAGAAGTGTGAATAAAATTTTCATGACCCTCAGAGTCTTGGTGAGGTGGGACTTAAGCAAGTATTTGAAGGATGTCACATGAACACTCACTTCAACAGCCTATTATAAATGCCATACAAGTCTCCATAGCAAGCAATAAGGCTGGTCACATTGGACACATGGTGCACTGCAAAGCCATAAGATAATTGCATTTACATGGAGATCTCCAAGGAGTCCAAAGTCCTTTATGGATTTCATTCGGAGTCAGCTTGAACAATTCCCAAGAGCTCCACCAAATTCCAAGGGGATATATTACATCCCAACTTTCACTAGCAAGATGTGAGGCTTAAGAAAAGATAGGTATCTTACTGAAAGTGCCAGAAAATGCTTAGGCCTGTCCATTTCACATCACATTTCTGGTCCATGCACTTTTACACTTACGTTAAGAATGTACTGCACTATGCAGTTGCCAAGGGGGCCCTGAAAAGCAATTTCATGCAGCTTTCCATTTCAGGTTTACAGGCGCTCAGAAAAAGTTCAGGAGTTCAGTTTGATGATGTAAGAAGTTCAAAGGTTCACCATTTCTGGACACAAATACCATGAATTAAAACATCAAATATTTTTGCCTTTCACATGTTTAGGAAGCAGGGGAACAGAAAATTTGGGAAGAATTCTTTTTATGCACACTTTACATTTATCCTACATGACATTTCATAGGAGAGAGTGGAAATAGAATAGAAAAGTGAGGAATCAAGAGAGAAAGCCTAAGATTATATGAGGGTACAATCTAACTGTCTCCAGTCTAGAGTTGGAATCAAGGAATCAGCTTTCTGATTTTCCTTTCATGGGCAAGAAAGCCACTTCTCACCTCAAATGGAAGCAACAGTGTTTTAGGGTCTACAAGTTAAAATTAAGCTTTAAAGAACTTTAGATATGACAGATTACACTGTTTAGCCTAAGTAAAAAAATTTAAACCAAAGGCATTTTTGGTTAAATACACTTTCATACTTTTATTATATGGTTTACTTTTTTATTACTCAGTGCTTTGTGTGAAACTACTGGCCTTCTACATATTAGGCCCATGACCTATCATAAAGGTGAAACCCAGCACACATTCATACTCTGAAAACATTAAAGACATCAATTAAATTCAAATCTTGTGTTAAATCTTATGGATTTTTTTTTACCTAATGTAAACTTTGGAAAATATTTTAAATAAATAAAATTCTAAAACCATTATGCTACCATTATAGCCAGTAGATAGAACATTAATGAGTATGACCTTCAAACTCAGTTTATCAAAACAAGTCCATTTCAAATTATATACCAACATATGTCATATATCCTTTAATGGACAATTTAACCCATGTGGTGTGAAGGCTAATTTTAATTGCCAAGAGAAGGTTATCTAAAATCACCTGGGTCACTCAAGTACATGCATGCAGGCATCACCTACTGTTCTATGCTTTGACTGTGGTTATAATGTGATCAGGTGCTTCTAATTCCTGCTATTTTGACCTCTCAGATTTCTGACCTGTAAACTTGAAATTTGAAGTAAAAAAAAAAAAAAATCCTTTTTTCCTTTGTTGTTATTTTTTGTCAGAATGTTCTTATTGCAGCAATAAGTTAAGAAATTAAAAGAAAATATATGACAACTAGGCTGCTGATTTGCAAAACTCAGACTTTAACTATGAAGTATATTACCTTGGTTCTAGACCTTGAGGGGGAGCTGCCTTCCAACTGAGAAAGCAGTAACTCTGAACTTTGTCACTGGGACTCCATGAGGAAGGGTCCTTATCAAAGGAACTAAATTGACCTAGTCAGAGATCCCATTATAAAACTAGATGTGTTGCTTTTGAATCACTACCCACAGCTTTGGGGTGTGAGATTTAGTTGTCCAGAACAGTCTTTTCCTGACATCAGGATGGGTTCTATGAATCTCATATTATACACAAGCTCTGCTCTCCCTCTCTCTCTCCCTCTCCCTCATCCCCCCCCATTGTTCTCTATTGGTACAGGATAAGGAGCGTTAGTCAATATTTTCAAGAAATTCCATGCTGAAATATAGGGCCTAGCAGGGCCGCGCACTAATATAGTGTCATTGTGCTGGAACTAAAAGCTGAGCTCCACAACGGGGATAAAAGAAGTGTTCCATGTTTCCCAGTCTCCGGCTGTCACTTAAGAAATTGTGTGACCTGGGCCAATTCCCTTAATCTCTTCCTTTCTCAGTGGCCTCAACCATGAAATAGAGATAATGCCCAACACCTGCATTTTTAATCTCATAGCGACTATGAAAAGTCTCAAATAAGAAGTTGCAAGAAAGCCTTCACAGCGAAGTGCTCTATGAATGCACAACTTACGCGACCCCATCCCGCTTGCATCCCTCTTCCGTTCATCCACCTCATAAAGTCAGTGAGAGAACGCAGCCCTAACAGTGGTTTCCCAACCTAACAATAATCAACCCTGCCACCATATGCTGAAGTCTGTATTACAAACTTTTTCCCATTTGTGGTAGATGGAGGATCTCACTAGACTTGACTTCTCTGGTGAAATTTTCTCATCGACCAAGTGAAACCCAAGAACACAACGATCACATGAGCACTGTCGCCTTGAGCTGGGCGGAAGCCATTCTGCTCCATCTGATAACACTTACAAGTTATCGTGTACTTGTTTACTGAACTTGCTGGTGCACTTGGTTGATCTGTGTTACTTGTCTGCTGGCTCCTTGGCTCTGTCCTTCCTTAACTAAATTCAAACCGTAAAACAGTGCCATGTAAGTGGTACACATGGAATAAAATGGCTGCTGTATTTATGTGGAAAAGGTATTTTTAAGATGTAAGGTAGGGCTGGAGAGATTGATTAAGACTTGCTTTTCTTCTAGATGACTGGCCTCAGCAGCCACTCCGGGCATCACACAACCATTTAAAACTCCAGCACCAGTAGACCTAATGCCTTCTCTTGACATACATGAATGCCTGTATGCACATGGCATTCACACACACATACACACATGCACAGAAACAAACACACACCCCAACATGAAAATAAAACCAATAAATTGCATAGCCGTGTAGATGGATGGACGCACACAGACATAGCTAGACACACACACATGCATTATGTCTTAAGATAACTTTCCAAAACAATACTGATTAAAAAATAAAAGGTCATGAATTTGGGAGGGGTACATGGGAAGAGTTGGAGGTGGAGAGAGAAGGATGCAAGGAATGCTGATGCAGTGCTCACGTATGAAGTTCTCAACAAAAAAAAAAAAAAAAAGAAATCTACATGAAATATGCTGCAATTTCCTTTAGAAAGTGTGAAACTTTCTCCAGGTTTTCTCTGCAAGTTATAACATGATTGATACTAAAAGCATGATTCTCCGGTACATAATATCTTGTGTGTCTTATTTTAGCATCTTTTATAGCCAGTTTCTTTAGTGGTTTTTTTTGTTTGTTTGTTTGTTTTTTTCAAAGCAAAAATAACACCGTAAACTTCTAGTTTCGCTTTAGGTTTGTATGGAATCTCGACAGATTCTTTCACACAGTGTTTCTGTTTGAGAATATTATGTTTACCTTAACTTTCAAAATACCCTGGCATTCATGTTCGAATTTAAATAAAAATGAATTCAAGATTGCTTCAAAAATTTAAAGCTCAGAGAACAGGTATACCACTTATTTTTGAAAGGTTTAATGTTGCAAAATTGACCTACTCTGTTATAATATTTATGTTCTCTCCTGCTAACTTTCACTCCATTAAGAAGGAAGAAGACTAAAATTTGTGTCAGAAAGCAGTGTACTCTCTACTTTCCTAATAATTTGCTTATTAGAGCCCAGTCAGAGTTTCTTCATTAGTGTCTACCGAAAATCCATGGGAAACAATGCCCACCCTCTCTAACAAAAATAGAGTGGCTAAAATCTATCTTGGAATTTTTTTTAATTTTAATTTTAATTTTAATTTTTTTATATTAATTACAGTTTATTCACTTTGTATCCCATCTATAACCCCCCTTCCTCATTCCCTCCCAATCCTACTTTCCTTCCCTCTTATCCTCCCATGCCCCTTCCCCAGTCCACTGATAGGGGAGGTCCTCCTCCCCTTCTATCTGACCCTAGCCTATCAGGTCTCATTAGGACTGGCTGCATTGTCTTCTCCTGTGACCTGGCAAGGCTGCTCCCTAACCCCCACCCCTCAGGGGGAGGTGATCAAAGAGCCAGCCACTGACTGGCCATCAATGAGGCTTTGAAAATTCAAGGTGTTTTGTCACCCTCCTACCTACCAATCAGCAAATAATTTTGGGGATCATCCCCTAACTTCTTCTTCACTTGAACTTTCTTTGAATACCCCATAGTCACATTATAAAGGCACAGATGAACAGATATTTTGATTTTTGTTTATATTAGGAGTGAGAAGATACCATGAAATTCAGAAAAGACACAGAAAGGCCTGAACAATGACTGACTTACATATTAGCTTTTATGGTACCAGAGGTCACCCTGCAGGCTTATAAAAGAGGAAGGAAACAAAGTCTTTCCCTGTAGGGGTGAACTTCATTCACATTGTATCTGTGTATATTCAATTGTGCATTTATGAAATAGCAGTGAGTTAAATGTTAACAGATTCTGGTATTGTCAGTACTATTGAAATACCTCCTGTCTTGGTGTTGTGTAAAGATTCTTCTCCGTCATGGCTGACTGTTCAATAAGAACTGAACAGCCTTCAGCTAGCAGGAGAGTTAAGGCAGAACTTGCAATTCCAGTGATGGCGATGGTGGTAGTGGTGGTGGTGATGGGGGAGGGGGAGGAAGAGAAGGAGGAGGAGGAGGAGGAGGAGGAGGAGGAGGAGGAGGAGGAGGAGGAGGAGGAGGAGGAGGTGTCCCAGGTGGAGCAGAGAGAGGGAGGAGAAGAAAAGGGTCACTAGGCCATGAGGAGGAGGTGCCATGGGGACAACGAAGGAACAGAGGCAGCCAGGGTGTGTCTAGAGGACAGGTAACAAGGTATGTGGCTGTGAAGTCGGACAGGCTGGCATAGAAGGCTTAGAATAGATGAGAATCTGTGCACCTATAGTGCTTTAAAGTTTATTACTAAATGTAATGGGTCTCTGTCTCATGATTGGGGAGCTAGAGCAGACATAGAGAAAACCGTTAATTCAACATTACCCGACAGTGACAGCTATAAACCACAACAATGAATGGCATGGCATGGCAGCCCTAATTGAGTAGTGGTACCTGGCAGGTAACCTACCCGCTCAGAGAGGGAAAACAGACCAGGTACTGGAACCTCGCTGGCTGCTACTGTTATATCATCTTGACAGAAGCTAGAAACATCAGAAAAGAACCTCAATTGAAAAAATGCCTCCATAAGATCCAGTTGTAGGGCATTTTCTTTTTAAAGTAATTTATTTTTTATTGAGTACAGTTTATTCACTTTGTATCCCAGCTGTAGCCCCCTCTCTCATCTCCTCCCTATCTCACCCTCCCTTCCTCATCTCCTTCCATGCCCATCTCCAAGTCCACTGATTGGGGAGGTCCTCCTCCCCTTCCCTCTGACCTTAGTCTATCAGGTCTCATCAGGACTGGCTGCATTGTCTTCCTCTTTGGCCTGGTAAGGCTGTTCCCCCATCAGGGAGAGGTGATCAATGAGCCAGCACATGAGTTCATGTCAGAAACAGTCCCTGTTCCCCTTACTAGGAAGCCCACTTGGAGTCTAAGCTGCCATGGGCTACGTCTGTGAAGGGTTTCTAAGTTATCGCCATGCATGATCTTAGTTTGGAGAATCAGTCTCAGAAAATACCCCTTTGCCCAGGGGATATTTTGTTATTGTTGTTTTCTTGTTGTTGTTGTTCTGTTGCTCTCCTTGTGGAGCCGCTGCCACCTCCAGGTCTTTCTATCTCCCCCTTCCTTCATAAGATTTCCTGCACTCTGCCCATAGTTTGGCTATGAGTCTCAATATCTGCTTTGATATCTTGCTGGGTAGAGTCTTTCAGAGGCCCTCTGTGGTAGGCTCCTGTCCTGTTCCCTATTTTCTCCCTCTTCCAATATCTGTCTGTTTGCCTTTCTGAATGAGGATTGATCTTCTTACCAAGAGTCCTCCTTCTTGCTTTGCTTCTTTAGGTGTACAGATTTTAGTATGTTAATACTATATTATATGCCTAATTTCCACTTATAAGTGAGTATATAGCATGTGCGTCTTTCTGCTTCTAGGATACCTTACTCACCATGATCTTTTCTAGTTCCTACCATTTACCTGCAAATTTCATGATTTCCTTGTTTTTAATTGCTGAGTAGTAAAACCACGTTCATAGCAGCTTGATTCATAATAGCCAGAATCTGGAAACAACCCAGATATCCCTCAATGAAAGAATGGATTGGATACAGAAATCATGCTACATTTACACAGTAGTACATTTTCTTAATTATTGATTGAGGTTAAAGACCCAGCCCAAATGTGGGTGGTAACATCTTTGAGATGGTGTTAGTGGCTTCTTTAAGAAAGCAGATGGAGCAGTACATGGTGAACAAGTCAGTAAGCAAACCCCCTCCAATGATTCTACATCAGCTCCTGCATCAAGGTTCCTGCCCTGTTTGAGATGCTCCCCTGACTTTCTTTGATGATGAACTGTAATATAGAAGTGTAAGCCAATTAACCTTTTCCTCTACAACTTGCTTTGGTGATGGTGTATTATCATAGCAATAGTTAGCTTTACTAAGACACTAGCTAACTCCTAATGCCTAGTGAAATCATGGCTATTGGAGAATCTAAAACCATTAATTTACTTAACTAGCATTA
Organism: Meriones unguiculatus; assembly: GCF_030254825.1. Taxonomy (NCBI): domain Eukaryota; kingdom Metazoa; phylum Chordata; class Mammalia; order Rodentia; family Muridae; genus Meriones; species Meriones unguiculatus. The sequence continues at coordinate 89,619,197 of NC_083354.1, read as the reverse complement.
TCCATAACAACAATCTATAAACATTTTTCCTTATACCCACAGAGACTGTAGCTTTCACACATGATAAAGGAAACTTCTCTTTTTAATAGAAAATAGCAGTACAGAAAATCACAGCCAATCAAAATGCACACTTATAAAGCCCATTGCCAGCACATGAATCTGCCAAGTGCTTTCATATGTGAAGTTCAGGGAACTTTGTGGACAATGGAGCAGAAAGACTGTAAGAGTCAGGGAGTTTGTTTTGAGATTGTATCTTCTACTAATGTCAGACCCTATACCTGTAAGTTCTGATTAACATGACTGCCCAAGTAAGACCTGAAAAGGATTACAGCAATGAATGAGCCAAACTGGGCAGAAAAAAACCCATAAAGGCTCAACCCTACACAAAGAACTATGGGCAAGTGATGAAAGCTAGGAGTGGAAGAGGTTATCTCTCCTATAGAACACCCGTTGTCCAGTGCCTAAAGGTCACCCCTGAACATACATACAAGTAACATTATATGGAGAAAATAGTCAAGATATTTAGAAATATATATGTATATATCATACATGTATACATGCAAAAATAATATATGCAAAAGAGGATCATGAATTTGAAAGAGAATGGAGAGCAGAGTATGGGAGGGTTTGGAAGGATGGAAGAAAAGAGAGAAATGTTATAATTATTTTATAATCTCAAAAATAAAATAAATTTTTTAATCAAGAGATAAAGACAATTCAAAAATTGTCATTTTGCTATAATATTAAAGTTGTGAACTATATTCAGACACAATGCTTTACACTTCTAGTTTGTTCATTACCTTACTTAGAGTGTCTGGTATTTACAAAAAAGACATTTTAAAAATTTACCATGAATTCATACCTTTTCTCTAAGTAAAAAGAATATTCAGGAAGAAAACTGTCCAACTTTGAGGTACTGTATGTCTTCAGTGTTTTTCTAATTAGAGAAGGCACTCCAAAACAAAGTAGAGAATAAAAACAAAGATCAAACTTAGATATGAGGTCTTCAGTTGGAGTGTTCATTCACACTGACAAGAGATCACCAGTTCCGATTATTTCTAATTGTGATGAATGAAATATAAGTGAGTTACTTAGCACATATTTTCTTCCATCCAGTGAACAAAGATATATGTGATGCACCTTAGTGTGAAGTTATCTTTCATCCATAGTGAAAGACACTATTCTTGTATTTTTGATACTTACCTTCATGAAATTTGTTCTAGCTCTGTATCTTCCATTACTAAATGCTCTGTGAATGCCTACAAATTTCGCCCACACAAAATACTGTTTATCAGTGTCTTATTTGGAATTTTTTTTCAGTGATTCTATTGCATACTCTTTCTCTTAGACTAAGAAAATTTTTAATCCTTGACTGTAGACAACAACTGTCAAGATATTACTAAATGTAAAAAAAAAAAATCTCAATATGATCAATTGAAGTATGTATGAAATCTGGAGTTCTTAAACATTTTAATTGCTGCATAAATACTAAGATTTATTTCTAACATGCCAGATATTTTCCCCAGTTTCTATTGAGACAGATAAGAACAATCATCACTTCAATACCATCTGGGAAACTTTGTGTACATAAAATGTTATACTCATTACACATTGTAAATTGATGCTGTCTTTTTTTTCTCCTCAGAACTATCTCTAAGCTCTGGGAGCATACAGGGCATTATCAGAAACGTAGATTTTTCCACTTTTGTATTTTGAGGTCATGATATTAAAGCATTGCCGTCAGCCTGCTAAAGCTGTTTGGCACCCAGAGGGAAACAAACACATCTGTTGGGACCTCCCTTTCAGATGGGAGCAGTGGATTGTGAACAACCTTAAAAGGCTAGCAAACACAATTGGAATTTATTCTACCTTAAACAATGGCCCATTTCTCCTCCTTCAAAATGTGTTGTTAGTATTAGCCACAAAAGATACATTACATAATACCTTTTGCTGTAGAACTCATAATCTAGTGAAATATAAAATAATTAATAAGTAAATATAAGGTTATCAGTATGAAAATAAAGAAAAGGAGAGGTGTAATGGCAGGTGAGTAAAGGGTAGAAATTTGACTTACATAGAATAGGTAAAGAAAACATTAAAGAATTCACCGTTTAAACAGTCTAGAACAACCAACCACCATTCATCTAAATGAAAGCAACTCTGATGAGCTTTTCTTTATATAGGAACTGGGAACCCAGAAAAAAAAAAACATTGATGATAGAGAAGAAAAAATATAGATATGAATTTGAAAAAAATAGGACACAGACCTTCAGTTAGTACACTGAAGGCTAAGTCCTAGGATTTATAGCAAGAATTATAGAAATCAGCTGAAAGCCTTTTTAAGGAACACAGACAGGGGATGAAATATGAAGAAGAGGAAAAGCTGTCATACGGTTAGGGTTTTCTTTCTGGCTAGATCTAGCTGTATAGATCAGATTTTCAGATGTAAGTGATAAACAGCAAGCCTGAGATGCACTAACTGACTGTCTTCTGTGGCTTCTAGAGCAAGGAAAGCTTTCTAGTATATTGTGATCGCAGTGTAAATGAACTAAAGCAAGAGACAGTCATCATGACGAAGGATGGGAGAGCTGGTTCCACAGATTCCATGAAGAGGTCTGACAAAGATTTGGGCTTCTGTAGAAGGTGTTATATTTGAGTTCCAATTCCTGAGACCTCGAATTCATCACACAGCAGAAAAAAGAAAAGAAAAGAAAGAAAGAAAAAGAAACAGCAATAATAGTATTGGATCAAAATTAATAAAACATGGGTATTGAGGATGGATTGGGTACTGTAATGTTGTGAAAGACCCAAAACCTCAGATAGAAGACTACTGTCATCATCCAACAGATGATCTGTTGGAGCAAGCAGAGAGAAAAGGCTATGTGTGTAAACTAATGAGAAAGCCACTTCTACAGGTTAAATTAAAATGTAGCTATGGTTTCCATAATGGAAGAAGAGACACTTTAAACAAAATTTATTAGAAATTAATTCTTGGTTTTTCTCGGGACTAGAATAATCTTTCAGATTCTAAAGTGCTTTATTGGCCAATGGCCAATGTAAATTTTAGTAAATTAAAATGTAAGGCATGTTTTAGGCTCAAAATGTGGTTGGAAAACCAGGACTGAGAAATTGTTGTCCAACGTTTTTGTAGTTAACCATTTTTTTTTTCCTGCGGCCTTAGTTTCCTGCTCCTCCTAATTGTTCTTTCCTGCTCCCCTTCCAGCAGCAGCCACCAGTGGCACATGATGGCTGCCTTAGATAAATCCGGAGGAATAAGAAACAAAGAAAGTGTGCTCTTGTAGATCTGTTGTATATTCAAGCTACACTAAATATTTCACTAATACGTGTTCTTAAGTTTTGTCTCTAAGAAACTTACAAGAAAGTTTATCTCTAGTTATAAAAAAAGAACAAAAATTAAAATAGAGTTTAAAAACCATTTATGGTTCACATGAAAGAGTAACAGCTAGTCGGTATGTTAGTTCCTCTCTAGTAACAGGCTCCGGTTTAAGGTCAGTGGCCGAGAACAGACAAAGGACGGAGCAGAGGTGGAAGATTTGAAGAAAGTGGATGCATAGGACAAAGTCATGAACTGATTTTTAAAATCTGTAATGTCATATCAAAATTGCTTTCCTGTGATATAATAAATCTGCTTTTTTGTTATTTATCTTTCTTTCTCAAACTCGGATTATAGGCGCATGCTACCAAGTTGGCTGGATTCTTCATTTTTCCTTTCTCTTAGCCACAAGAAAACATCATGTGTATTATATTTCTAGAACTTCTAATATTCCTCTGACTTATATTTAAACATTTTGAGAACTTCATAGGTAAGTACAATATATACATTCTTCTTAATCTTAATCCCCATATGGATCCACCAACCTTGTGTGTGTCCTCTAGTCTATATATATATGAACTGCTAAGTCCATAATATAGCTTATTTTAAGCCATTTTGGTTTTCAGCTGCCAAAACAATTCACATACAGGTTGATTCTTAAAAGGGGTATTTGTTATCCCACTTATTTTTTTCATGGTTATATATCTAACCACTGACCAATGGATTAAAACACTGTTTTTAAGATTGTGCTGTGAATCAAACATAATATTCTTTTATTTACAATAGAAGAATTAAACATTTATTGAAGACATTACAAAACCATAAGCTCTGAAATTAAAAATAATTCAGTAATTTTATTCAAAATATCTTTTAATAATTGGTGAATTATTACAAAAGCATACATTTTAATGGCATATATGAATTTGCACATACATCTATATCTATATTCTCTTGAGAAAAACATTATAAATTACTTATTTGAATTGAAGTGAATATGTGTTTAAAATCTAGAGTTACTACTATGTCTTCCTGTGGCAAGAATAATGATAGCAGCAATAATAAAAATAAGCTTCATGGTACAACGCAGGTTTAATAAAATATCCAAGAGAAAAAGGCATTTAAAGAAAATGACATTTAAAGTGTGTTACTCTATGATTTTAAAACTAAATAAGGACAGGTATGCTGGTGCACATCTTTATTACCAGCATTTAGGGAAGCAGAACAGGCAAATCTATGTAAGTTCAAGACCATCCTATTCTACATAAGGAGTTTCAGGACAGCCAGGGTTATGTAGAAAGACCCTATGTCAAAAATACCCAATAAATAAATAAATAAATACATAAATGAAAGAATGAATAAATGCATGCATGCATGGAGCTAAATAAGTGATTTAATGTTACTAACTAACTAACAAAAACAAGCAAAAACCTTTGCGGGATTATGAGCTGTCGCCCTACTGGAATAGATCTGGCCTCATTGGAGAAGTATGTTACTGTGTGTGAGCTTTCCAAAGCCCAAGCCAGTTCCAGCATCTCTCTTCCTGTTGCCTGCAGTTCCAGATTTAAAATTCCTATCTGCTTCTCCAGCACCATGTCTGCCTGGATGCACCTGTGTTTACTGCCATGTTGATGTTGGTGTATACCTCTGACACTGTAAACCGCAACTGAATGCTTGACTTTTAAAGAGTTACTGTGGTTATGGTAACATTAACAGAACAGTAAGACACTTCATCAGCATAGTCTGAGCTTATCACTGTATTTTCAACAGTAAAGCTAAATCCAAAGAGTAGATTGATACTAGGTAATCAATAAAGATATGTGACTTGACATTTATCAAGCAGTAATAATGTTTCAAAATGATATTAAATCCATGTACTTTGGCCAATACAATAGGGGTCATTTAAGATAAAAGTCTTTACTTCCTCTAAAACTTACATATAAAAAAGGAGATGAGTTGCTTTGGTATGCCATGTGGTAGGCAGGATTAAAGCTACCCCAAAGATGCTCACATCCCATTCACTGGAGCCCTTGAGTATGGCCATTACGGACAGACACTTGGCCTTTGTGTTTAAGTTGGATCATGCCAAGGGGAGCAATATTCTCTATCAATGGGGTAACACTGTAGTGACAAGAGCCCTCACATTGTAAGAAAGAGGCAGGAAATGTAGAAAAAGTTGTCAACATCTGGGAGTTAGAAAGCATATACTCTAGCTGTAACTATCTCCAGTATAAGCACAGACATTCAATGTAAACAGGTATTTATTATACGGAGACTAGAGTCTAGAACCGGCAAGAGGGCTCAGCAGGTAAAGGCAATTGCCACCAGTTCAGACTTTACCTGTTATATTGCCCAGGACCCACAGAGAGAACGTAGTCCAGCATATTGTCCTCTGACCTCCACATACATGCTATGACTCTCACATACCCACAGCCTCAAAGTCTGTGCACACAAAATCCTTAAATTAATGTGGTATTTTTAAAAAAGGAAATATAAGAGAACATGCATGCTTTTGTAAATATGCCTTTAGCTATTAATTTTAGTTGCTTTGAATAATACCTTTCTTATTTCCAGGTCCTTCTTTAAGTCAACCATTCACAAGGATGTGTTTGTATAATTAAGTTTTTTTTTAAGTAAAATTGAAAGTTTGAAGTAAAAAAAAAATCCTAATAAAGATATTCCTATAAAAATTAAATTTCATGAAATTAATTTTAAGTGTGTCTTAATTGAAATAGAATTACATCACTTCCTCTTCCTCACGTCCCCCACTGCAGCTACTCCTAGGTACCCTTCCTCTACGGCCTTTCATATCCCTCCTATACTCAGGTTGATAGCCTCTTCTTCTTTGCTCATTATCGTTACACACAATAAGACGGATGTTATGTGTGCATGCTTGTCTGTGCACAAATGTAAAAATAAAAGCCCCTGAGTCTATTTCTGTTGTTTGTTTGTATAAAGTTTTAAGGCTGACCACTCTGTTCTGCACGAGCCATACGGAGCTCATCATTGGAGAGGCTAATTTTCCCTCCACCCACAGTCATTACTGCCTGTGGCTATTTTTTTTTTCAGGAGTGAGACCCTGCAAATGTTTCTTCTTTCATGTAAATATTCTCATTGGTACCGCGATTCTTCTAGTAATGTTTACACAGCCATTTATAGGGGAGGTTGCTGCACAGTAGACTTCCTTTTATTCTGGTTCTTACAATGTCCCCACTCCCTCTCCAATGAGCTTTCCCTGAAGCATAAATGCAGGAGCTGTGGTATAGATGTACCCGCTGAGCCTGGGCTCCCCACGATTCACTGATCTCTGCCTTGTGTCCAGCTATTTTCTGTGATGGTCTCCATTTACTATAGAGAGGCTTCTTTGATGATGGGTGGAAGCTACACTGACTGTTGCCATAAAGCTGAGATTTAGAGTGTAGTAAGGAATGATGCCGGTCTAGCCAAATAGCAGTAGTAGGTTCTTTCCTAACATCCATGGCCTCACTAGCCCCGGGAAGCTGGGTTAACATTACCAGGCCTATTTTCCCTCCTGTTGAGAGGGCATTAAGTTCAATCGGCAGCTGCTGATTACCACTGACATGTGAGTGTCACATACTGCATCTTTCTGGGTTTCTTGCCATCTTGCCTAGATCATCTTTGTGGATTCACAGATGTTGAATCCGGGTAGAATGGTTACCTACTGCTTTCCCTTGGCAGCTTGCACAGTATTTTCTGGTACCAGGAATGCTGGACCATAAGAAAGAGACTTCCCTGTCAGATCCACGTCAAATCACCTGAGTCTTGTGTCCTGCTTGAGTAATGTCTTCAACAACAAGATCCCACCCTCAACCCCAAGGGTTACATCATAGTCCATATTGTTTGGGGAGTCCCTTAGACTCTGACCAACTATTTAAAGGGAGATTTATCATCAATGGGGATGTTATAGGCTCAAGTGTATTAACTTTTTAAATACGTATATGTAGGAAAGTATACTCCAACTTCAATGTGATGGATTTTTTACTTATCTTACTATATTTTATTTTGTTATGCTTTGTTGTTACAAAAGAAGACTCTTCTTTTGTAATGAGAGACATAAAGGCAGTTTATCCAGATGAGAGGAGAGATAGGAAGGAACTTGCAGGAATAGAGGCAGAAGAAACTCTAATCTACATGTGTTGTATGAGAAAATAATTATTTTAAATAAAAGAAAAAAATAAAATGATTCCTTGATGCTTTATGAAATAATACTGACTTTAAATCAAAATAATTTTTAAAATATGAGAAATTGCTTACAATTAAAATTTAACAATTATTACTGAATATTTAGCTTTATATAATTATATACAGTCTGTGGGAGATTCTGAAATTATTTCATCTAAAATATGGGACATTTTTGGCAAATACCAATAGATAAATAATATTTGGTTCAATTGTTGTATTCCACAATTGTAACATCAAATAAAAAGGTTTGAAAATTGAACATTTTGTATGGGCAACGGGATTAAGGAGAAAGAATCGTGTTGGTCACATACACAAACCTTGACAAGTACATTATTACTAAAGTACCACAATCCAGCTTCATTCCTCACATGACTTATAAGATTTTTCAGGAGGTAAGGAGCACAGCAAAAGACATAAGAAAACCACTCATTTTCACATTTAGGAATCCCACAAGAAACACCGAACTGGAACGCACAATATATATAACAAATAACTATAGGCTAAAAATAAAGGAAAAAAAAATATGTGGTTCTATAAATAATTATAATTTTTTTAAAATATAATGTTATAATCCTATCACTTAGCAATTGGTCACAGTGTAAACTATATGTAATTATTAATATAGCAATGAAATCTATACTCTTAGAGACAGTTCTCAAACATACGTATGTACATATTCAAAACATACACATACTTTCATATTCCTATTTATAAGTTTTTCTACAAAAGCTAAACATCACTGTTGAAAATGTATTGTTTTATCTATTATTGCTATCTTTTTAGTAAAAGACAAGGCTGAGAGAGTGTTCTTGTACTTGGAAGCGAGCATAACTGAAAATAACACCATATATCCATCCGAATTAAAAGTGGGATCTCTAGAGGAATATAGAAAACTTCTGAATTACTTCTAGTATTATGTAACAAAAAGCCTGTGATCACCAGAAGATATTACTTACTTAGCAGTAAAGTATAAGCATTGCACAAACAGATTATCTACTGCCTGTATATAATCTTTTGAAGATTCCATCTCCTAACTGACCTCACATGTCTTACCATCGGCATCAGGGCATAAAACACCTGGTGTTCTTTCTCTGTGTTCTCTGAAAACCTTGTCTGTGGACATCCGTAGCTTGTTTCGATCCATGGCAACCAGAAGCGCCACAAAATTGATACCTCCATAAAGCTCCCCAAAACTGAGCGATTGCGGTTTGAGTATTAAGCAGCTTGATCTTTTTTTTTTTTTTTTTTTTTTTTTTTTTGGTCTCTCTGAGGTACTTTGTGTACATCATCAGAGCCCACAGCAGAATTGAGCTTCATTTTCACAAACAGAATTGGTTTCACCTACAATTTTCAATAGCTTTCTTTTCTTCCCTGTTTTCCATGCGTATTTTTCAACAAGTCTTAGGGAAAAAATTATTTAGACTCCTATGTGTCTCAGTGTCTATATCCTGGAGAAGGCAACCTAAAAAAGGGATCATGTAATTTGGGCAAGAAGGAAATCACAATTTCAAAGTTTAAAGAATGATCTTTAAATGGCCCCATTTTCAAAATAGTGACACAGTGAAGAGAGATAAAGGAGAAGAAAGATTAAGAACAAGGATTGGGGTACGACAACATTGGAGTGAAATTGAGCAAAAAATAAATTTCAACTGAATATCAGAAAAATTGTTGTGATGACCAAGTCCTCTAGACAAAAAAAGGAAAGAAAGGGAAATGTTCTTGGCACGGTGGTGGAAGTCTATTGCTCGAGGCATTTAACTATAGATGCAACAATATGTCGTAAATAACAATGCCAAATGGCAGTGGATGGACATGATAACCTAATAGGAGTTTTCTGGCTCTAATATCTATGATTGTGTGATTCAATTCAAATACAGTCGTTTACTGCATCTCGAGTGTGTAATATACTTCAATTGTGAAGTGCTACAATTTCAATACTAATACATTTGAAATGACACACGTGTCACCTAAGTACCTCTTCGGGTTTGAGATGCAACAAAAAAAAAGCAAATGGTCCTTTTGCAGAATGTATTTCTAATTCTCCATTAGGCAGACCATAATAGCTATAAACAGTTGAAGTTCATTAGCAAGGTAATGTCATGCCTTCAAAGAGCTGAGGGAAACTATTCCAGAAAGAATTAAAGAACCTGGCTCGTGCTAGTTTCATGAACCATGTCAGTCTGTACTGACACCGGTCAGCACTAGACGCAGACCACAAGACAAGCAGCTAGCTGCACTTTCCGGGAAGTCTATCTCCATCAGCGTCAAAACCACTGAACTGAGAAATCTACAGTGTCTAAATGATGTTGGGAGCCTCGCTCTTATGTCTCTATTTATTGATACAACAGATGTGGCTAACCTCGGAAGTGTGCCAGACATTCTGTCACTCCATTTGGAAAGAAGTGAGCTCTCTACCAGCCCTTTCTCTGATACAGGGCGTGTGTGTGATGCAGTCCATCCCCCTTCAGCTATGAAATGTAGTTCATGACTTACTGATTCCTGTTTGACTGCTGGTGAACATGAAGAAGAGGAGGAATGATTCAGTTGCATTTTCATGCATGGAGCTTCCCTGAAGGCGGTGACACCCTACCAAGGGGCCACCAGGACCTACAATCCTGAGGCTGATCGAGGAAGCGATGTTAGAGAGGAATCAAGATGCAATAGCGTGGGCTCTGAACAGTGCATCTCTGTCACTGTCACTCTTTTTATCCTATTCTTTACCATATTTGTACCTCAGCTTACTCACAAGAAAGAAAATAAAGCACTTTAGTGCATATCCCAAATAAATAAGCTCATTAATCTTGCAGCCTCTTGAATGAAACCTTTCACTTAAAAGAAACAAGTTGAGGTTTCTGTTTTGATTCCGGGGCTCTATGAAAACAACCCCGACTGTATTCTTATGACTGGTTAAAACATACAGACATGAAGGAGAAATTGCCAGAACCTTTCTTTATTTTTTGAAGTCTTTAAAAATATACATCTGCTTATTTGTTGGTTGAGCACAGTGGTCTTTAATCCTGGCACTCAAGTGACAGAGATAGATGAATTCCTATGTGTGTGAGGCCAGCACCATCTACCTAGAAAGCTCCAGGCCAGCCAAGGCTACATAGTAATACACATGCACACGCAAACACATGCACACACGAAGGTGCCTGTGTCATGATAAAAATGTGCAGAAGACAAGAAATGGAAATCAGTTCTTCCCTTCCATCATATGTCCCAGAAATCAACTCAGTTCATCAGCCATGGCAGTAATAGCTATTACCCACTTACCATCTTACTGCCCCAAAGTGCCTTTTTATGATTTTTTTCATTCTCCTCTCATAGAAAACCTGGGTAGGGTTTACTGCCTCAATCAATATATTTGTTAGCCAGAAGATGATAAGTCCAATCCAGGGTATCTACAAAAGATCATGCACTTTCACTTGTAAATGCTAGAATATTCACTGATTCAGTCCTGTACCCGTGCACAAGAACTCTTACCAACTTGAGGTTTGCATACTCTGAGCACAGAAAAAAAGAAGAGAAAATTAAAGGTACCAGGTAGGTATTCAATCCCATTTAGAAACAAGACTTGGATCACACTCAGACAGATACCACACAAAAAAGCAAAGAAATCTCCAGATTAGTGTAGCTTTCAATCAATTCAAATTTTTGACCATAAACATTGTAGAAATGAAAAGAAAAAATCCATCACTATTAAGCCTTCCTGGATTCCTAGATTAAAGATGGAGAGGGAAAAGGTAAGAAAGAAGTCAGAACTGTTATATTTAAGGTTGTGAGCCTAGCCTTTAATGGATGACTAGAAAAGATCATCCCAGAAGCAGAGAGACACACATGGTCTATACTCACTTATAAGTGGATAACAGACATATAATATAGAATAAACATACTAAAATCTCTACACCTAAAGAAGCTCAGCAAGAAGAAGGACCCTGGGTAAGATGCTCAGTCCCACTCAGAAAGGCAAATGGGATGGACATTGGAAGAGGGAAAAAAACAAACAACAAGACAAGAGCCTACCACAGAGGAGCTCTGAAAGACTCAACCCAGTAGGGTAGTAAAGTGGATGCTGAGACTCATAGCCAAACTTTGGGTAGAGTGCAGGGAATCTTATGAAAAAAGGAGGAGATAGAAAGGCCTGGAGAGGACAGAAGCTCCACAAGGAGAGCAACAGAACCAAAAAACCTGGGTACAGGTGTCTTTTCTGAAACTGATACTCCAACCAAGGACCATTCATGGAGATAACCTAGAAACCCTGCACAGAGGTACCCCCTAGCAGGTCAGTCTCTAAATGGGCTCCCTAATAAGGGGAGCAAAGACTGTCTATAACATGAACTCAGTGGCTGGTTCTTTGATCACCTCACCCTCAGAGGGGAGCAGCCTGACCAGGCCACAGAGGAAGACTATGAAAGACAGTCCTGATAAGACCTGATAGGCTAGGGTCAGATGGAAGGGGAGGAGGACCTCCACTGTCAGTGGACTGGTACCTGGCATGACACATGGGTTAATCGAATAAAGATTCCTTTAAAATCTTTTTGTTAACTCCTTAAGAATTCCATACAGTGTGTTTTGATCATATTCAAATCCAACCCCTCCTCATATCAGCCCCCACCTTCTTACCTGCTCCTACATCCTGCCTTCTATTTTGCATGTTTTTGTCTTGTAATCCATTGGCTCTGATTTCTGCTGTCCAAATACTTGCAGGAATGGCTCCAGCCATGGAAGCATGGTCAAGCTAGGAAGACTTTCACTCTTAAAGAGCGCTGACATTTCCACCCTCAGAAGATACCAACTGTGCATAACCCCTCTGTCTGAAATGGAATTCCTGAACTTATTCCTACACCAGGATAGAATATTAAGTGGTTTGATTTGATGGAGATAATCACAACTGATGTAAGCTCATGAGTTCAATGGTCCTGAAATGCCCTAAGGAAATGGTTTTGAATTGTTCTTCCCTGGACTATGACTTATAAAATCTTTTCCATGATGGCCCCTGAGCTTTAGGCTAATACAGATGTGACTGAGCATTCCTTGGTCCCTTTTATTTGGACTTGAACAAGGTGTGAGTTCTTTCAAAAATGTGAACAAGGAAGAGAAAGGACTTTATTTTATGATCAATATTGAATAATCTTGGAAAACTAAAAAGTCTGACAGAAAGTAGAAAAACCAAGAAAAGTTAAGGGGAATGATAAGTAATAACACAAGCAAAAAAACATGTGTACAATTAAAATAGAACTGTAGCTAGGGCACAGTAGTACAGTTATGTCACACTATCACAACATGAAGTAGAACACAAGCAACAACAAAGTGGAGAAGGGAAACACTGCTGAGGGGGAGCAGAGTGAAGGGAGGAGACATGGAGATGAGGGGAGAAGCAGAAAGGTGACCCACATAAGCACACCAAAGCAAGGTATGTGTGAAAAGAAAGCCACCTACTTTGTGTCTTAATTCTAAAAAATAAATTGTATAATAAAAAATGTTCCTTTTTGTTCCTTGTTGCTTTTTATAGATTGAGAGTTTTATATTGTTTTGATCCAATCTCCCCTTTTCCCTTCTCTCTAATTTCTCCCCTATTCCCTTCACTATATTCCTCTCCCAACTTAATGAACTTTCTTTGAATATTTGCTGTAATTTTTTGGAAATTTTATACATGAGTGCCATATTTACATTATTTTTACTCCATATTCTCTCCTCTACACCTCCTCTTAACTTTATGACCTCATATTCTTTAATTATTGTTTTACAACCATAAACACGTGTATAACTATATATATAAATAAATATAACCTGCTGTATTCATTTGGTCTTAATCATTTCTATATTGTTCAGGACTGACCACTTGAGATTGAACATCCTCACAGAGGGCACCTAACTGTGAAATACTGAGTCTCTCTCTCTTTTTTAATTTTTTTAATTAATTACAGTTTATTCATTTGTTCAGTTTATTCATTTATTCATCTATTCCTATTATTCTTAGAACATGTGTTTTCATGGCATCCTTATTTCTTTTTTTAATTTAATTTTATTTTTTATTATTAGTTACATTTTATTTACTCTGTATCCCAGCTGTATCCAGCTCTCTTATTCCTTCCCAATCCCACCCTCCCTCCCTCATCATATCCCTGTCCCTTTCAAAGTCCACTGATTGGGGAAGACCTCCTCCCCTTTCATCTGACCCTGTTTTATCAGGTATCTTCAGGACTGGCTGCAAAGTCCTCCTCTGTGGCCTAGCAGGACTGTTCCTCCCTTGGAGGGGTGGGAAAGTCAAAGAGCCGACCATTGAGTTCCTGTCAGAAATAGTCCCTGCTATCCTTGCTATGGGAAACCAATTGGTTACTGAACTACCATGGGCTACATCCGAGCAAAGGTTCTAGGTTATATCCATACATGGTCCTTGGTGGAGTTTCAGTCTCAGAAAAGATATGTCAGCCCAGATATATTTGGTCCTTGTGGAGCTCCTATTCTTTCCACGTCATACTAACTCTCCTTCTGCCGAAGGTTTGGTTATGAGTCTTAGTATCTGTTTTGAAATTACAGTTTATTCATTTATTCAGTTTATTCATTTATTCATCTATTCCTATTATTCTTAGATCATGTCTTTTCATGGCATCCTTGATTTCTTGATGGTTTATGTTTGAAACTTTTCACATTTTCCTTTTTCTTTGAGAGAAGTATCAATTTCTGCAAGTGTGTCTTCAGCACCCACAATTCTCTCTTCCATCTCTTGTATTCTGTTGGTGATGCTTACCTTTGTGATTCCTGGTCTTTTCTCTAAATTCTCCAGCTCCAGGGTTTTCTCTGTTTTCTTTATTGATTTTAATTCTGTTTTTATGCCTTGCACCATTTCCTTCATCTGTTTGAATGTGAGTTCCTGTCTTTCTATGATGGTCTCTTTTTCTGTTTGCTTCCTCTCTATATGCCACAAATTGTGCCTCTACTTGTGCCTCTTTGTTTGGCTGTATTTGCCTGTATTTCTTTGAGAGCTTTAGTCATTTCCTTTTTATTTGCCTCCATTTGTGTGACTATTTCTTTGAGATATTTGTTCATTTCCTCTTTATGTGCCTCTAATTAGTGGATAAGTATAGCTTTAAAATCATTTTCCTGTGTTTCTAATGAATTGAAATATTGATTTTGGGGGTTGCTGGTGAAGATATGATATTCTGATTTTTGTTGGGTGTGTTCTTACGCCTACCTCTGGCCATCTGCTTATCTGTAACCTTCACTGTTTGTTCCTGGAATCTGTACTTCAGACTGGGTTCTTCTTTCTTCAGGAGGATGAGAGAGCTCAACTGGTTTGAGAGTGCGCGTTGGTGTTTCCGCTGTTCCTAAGGGAGGAAGATCCGCAGGCACAGATGCTTAAGTGCAGGATGGGTTTGTGCGTTGAAATGTGCCTTGAAGGACAGGGTGTTAGAGAGTGTAGATGCTTGGAATGTAGGTTCGGGGCTGCAGGTGCAGGAGAGGGTTTGGATGCCGGCACTGTTCATGGGCTCTGTTTGTGGGCACAATGCGCATGCGCAGATTTCCTGACTACCTCAGTGGCCTAGAGGCCTGTCAGACTGTCCTTTTG
This sequence comes from Meriones unguiculatus, assembly GCF_030254825.1. NCBI lineage: Eukaryota > Metazoa > Chordata > Mammalia > Rodentia > Muridae > Meriones > Meriones unguiculatus. Next base: position 89,604,093 of record NC_083354.1, on the reverse strand, counting down.
ATATTCAGATCTGTCTGGGCTCCAGCAGTTGTTTGCCTGGACTTCACTGGTAGACCCACAGATCAGGGGATTCAATGTTGAGAACTCTGTCCCAAGAATCCCTATGTTGGCCACAATGGGGCTGAGGGTGTTAGGGATCCAATGTCTGGCTGCTAGCATTGAGGGATCCTGGATCCGGGGCTCTGAACACACTCATTTGAAGGCTCACTCTCTCTAGAAGGTCTAATCAGAAAGCACAGGAGTTCCCCCTGTTCTGTACTCAGCTTTGATCCTGCCAGGGCAAATGCAAATATAGGTGACCCATCAGCTCAGTGGTTCTGCAGCTGCAGAACTTGGAGGCTGGTATAGAGGTCCACTGGGAGGCCGCTGGTACAGCTGATAGAGAGCCTTCTGGAAGGCCCTGGGGAGCCAGGGACCTGGTGAACCTGGGTGGCTCATCCAGCAGGCAGTCTACCACTGAGTGACTGGGAGGCCAGCCTTCTCTGTCTCAGATCCTGAGCAGGGAGTTCTTTGCTGGGAAATGTGGGCACTGTGGGCCTCCTCCACCCCTAGTGAGGGAGTTAGGGAGACCTGTCAAGGGGAGATGCCTGGGGATTGAGTATTCCTTCACTCTCAGTTCCTGTAGTAGTCCGCCCCGGTGACCTAAATCCAAATGGTCTTAGCTCACGGGTTGTCCCCTCTCTCCCAGGAAGCTTCAATGTTGATGTTTTGGCTTCAGCTGCCCTCCCATCACCAATTTCGAAGTTTCAGATCCTCTGCCCCTCAGATACGGTGCACACTTGTTGCTGCCATCTTGGATCTCCGATTCTCTCTCTCTCTCCACAGCCAATAGTTGTCTGTGACTCTTCCTCTAAGGGTGGGGCTTTTTAAGATTTCCCCCTACTCTTCCTCTAGGGGTGGGATGTCAAAGGGTAGTTTCATTATGCAAATTATGTTAAGAACATTATATTATTAGGGTTTAGTGCATTTTTGTAAAAGCTAATGAGTTCACCTTGTGCTATCCTAAATGTGCATGGGTGTAGGAGCATCTGCTGAAGTTTGGGTAGCCTCCTACAGGTCTAAACCTGTGAAAAAAAATAAACCCCTTCTTTTGCCCAACAACCATCAATTGCCAATAAGCACTCATCTATGGACCAGACTCCATGAGCCAATCTCTGTGCATGCTAAGACTTGTGCTGGCTTGCTCTTCTGCAGCTGTGGTTCATGTAGCACGCCTACTGTGAGTTCACATATCCAACACCTATGTCATGTCTGGCCAGTGCTGTTTCTCTAAAGACATCCACTTCCTCTGGACAGTGAAACCTTTCTGCCCCCTCTTCACTGACTATCTTTGAGCCTTGGATGGAGGAGATGTTTGTGTGTCAGTTTCTGCCAGCACATTCCACACTATCTATCCTTTCTGTGTTGGCTCATTGTGGGCCTCTGTATCAGTCACCATCCACTGAAACAGGAAGCTTCTCTGATGAGGGTTGAGAGATACACCAATCTTGGAGTGTAGCAATAAAAGCCGAGAAGACATTTCAATACCTTGTCCATTTAGTAGTATTAGATTTTCCCCTGTGTCCCAGAACATATCCAGCCATGTTGATTTTCAGTCCAGTGAATGATGACAAGCACACATTATACTGTGGGGAATGGGTCTTAAATCTTAGTATAGTATGTTGACTGTCACCTGCCTATGACTCATGTTAGGTACTAATGTGGGTCCAACTAGATTTCTTTAAAACTACTAAAAGGAATTTATAATAAAAATTGTATTTCATCTTAAAGGTAATTGAGGGGCTTCTGAGATAGCTCAGTGGTCAAGATCCTGTGCTGTTCTTTCAGAGGACTCAGGGTTCATTTCCAGTATGCACATCAGGTGGCTCACAACTATTTGTAAATCCAGCTCAAAGGAGAATCCAGTGATTCTGGCCTCTATGAGCACATGAATTTACAAGCATATATTCTCCCTTTCCCCGCACATACCCTTAGTTAAAAATACAAAAATGAATCCAAAATATTTTAAATAAATAACTCAAAACAAACCTCTGAACAGTCTGTTAAGCCTATTAAGGTCAATTTTTATCTCATATACTGTGGTATCCCAATTGTCCCAATAAGCTACAGAAACCTCTCAAAACACATGAATTTGTGCTTAACTTCATGTAACTTAAAGCGTATCTTCCTAAATATTTCAGATCCTTGCCTTCCCCAATTCTGGCTTCCCTCTTTCTTCCATTAAAGCACTAACAATATCCTTAAGTATATAAGTAAAGATTGTTCACTTCAATAATTAATTCAGTTCTAATACCCTCTTGGTATAGAAATTAATAGTGTACTGAAAGTAAGAAGAGTTAAAAGGAAGAAAGAACCTCAGAATTGGGAGGGTGAACCCAAATGAGAACAAATCAGTTTATCTTTCTTTTGATAGCAACACCTCCCAAGGTATGAAATTGTGCCGATTAGCTATATAGCTCCCATTATCATATAGGATGTTTGCTTATTTGCACATAGATACTTAAATTAATATTCTAGGCCAACAATATCAAAGTATGGCCTGGTTTTTGAGAGCTTTATCTAGGTTTATAATGTCAAAACTGTTTCATAATAATAACAAAAAACTATTATTTTACAAGTGTACAGTGAAATAGTTTTTATAAACTGAAGCATGTATCAATATGTATCAGGCATTATTAAGTAGATCTTAAAGGAATTTGTGAACGTCATTAAAAATTCATTTTTTTATTTTGAAAACCTAGTTGTTTTACAAAAAGAAGAGCTATGTTATTATATAATAATAATTTTGTTATTTACTGAATCAAGAAATTATTTTTGCATTCTAATTTCTAATTAAATATATTGTATCAATTGATAAATATTAAATCCCCAAAAGGATTTTTTGGGGGGGTTAAACACTTTTCAAGGATATAAAATATATGAGAACAAAGATTTGGAAAAAAAATCATATTTCTAGTCATATTTATTATGTGGAGAACTAACTAACAAATAACCTGAAACAGAAATTATAATGATGAATCTGAGTTTCCTAAATAACTAAATGAGAGCAGATAAATTTTGGCCTCTGAGGTTTTTATATTTTGTTTTTCCTGTCTTTCTGATTTTTTTTAAAAAACACTTAATGCCTCAAAGGATGTGGTTTCTTCATCCACAACTGTGCTCAGCATGTGGTGAGGTGTTTGCTCACAGTTACTCTGAGGTGTCGCCCACAGCTACTTTCCTACTAGACTATCCTTTCCTTACCTCAGAAGATCGGTGGACTGAAATATTACCAAGCACATAAAACACAGACAACCACGTTTCCTCTAACTCTCTTTCGTCAGACAGTTGTAATGAATGGTTTAGTTGGCTATCTCACTGTAAAATGAAGTGGAAACATGGCATTTGTTGATCTGTTAGAGGAAAAAAAAGAGATAGAAAATAAATTTCCGTGAACGTTGTGCGTGTAAATGTATGCTCAGATAGAGGAGATGTTGTCAAATTAATTCCTGGCACGATACGAGAACAGCACTGTAAGAAGACTTCATATTAAAATAATAAAGCTGTTTTAAATTTTATCATGAATTTTCTTTATTGCAAAAAAAAAGACATGGATTTTCTGAGAAAGTGCCAGATTGATTTCCAAAGTGGTTGTACAAGTTTATCAGCAACAGAGGAGGGTTCCCCTGTCTCCACATCCTCTCCAACATGTGTTGTCACTTGAGGTTTGAGGTTTTTTAATTCATTCATTCATTCATTCATTCATTTTTATTATTATTATCACTTATTTCAATTTATTCAATTTGTATCCCAACTGTGGCCCCCTCCCTCATCACCTCCCAATCCCACCCTCCCTCCTTCTTCTTTCCCTATGTCCTTCCTTTAGTCCACTGATAGAGGAGGTCCTCCTCCCCTTCTGTTTGACTCTAACCTACCAGGTTTCATCAGAACTGGTTGCATTGTCTTCCTCTGTAGCCTGGGACAATGCATGAAGAGGCCCTAACCCCCCACCCCCAGCTCAGATGTAGCCCACAGTCTCAGTTTCCAAGTGGGTTTCCTAGTAAGTGGAGCAGGAACTTTCTCTAGCATGAACTCTGTGGCAGGATATCTGATCACCTCCCGCTGGGGGGAGGGGGGTGCAGCCTTGTCACTTGAGTTTTTGATCTTAGCCATTCTGATGAGTGTAAGGTAAAATCTCAGGGTTGTTTTTTTTTCTGTTTTTGTTTTTTTGTTTGTTTGTTTGTTTGCATTTACCTGATGATTAAGGACATGGAACATTTCTAAGCATTTCTCTGCCTTTCAAGATTCCTCTGTTGAGAGTTCTCTGTTTAGCTCTCTTCCCCATTTTTTAATTGGATTACTTGGTTTGTCAGTGTTTAACTTATGTTCTTTATATGTTCTGGATATTAGCCCTTGGTCAGATATACTGGTGAAGAGACAGAAGTGGACTACTTATTTGGTTCATACTCAATAATTTACCTTTCAGTTTGCATTTTTCTCTTTAAAAAGTACACTGTAACAGTTTTAAGCTAACAGATAAAAAGTTAATTTTTGTTGTTGAAAGTACTATAATTCCATACATGATGATGTATTACTGTATGTATTTTGTTGGTCGGCTCAATTTCCTCAAGATAAATTCCCCAATTAAGTTGATGAATTTTAATTGTTTTGCATATGTAATACTATATAATAAATGTAATACTAACATATTACATTCATATGTAATATATGAATGGAATACATGTAATATTGATATTAATAGGTCAAATCACAAAGATCATAACCATTTGTATTTTCACCAGTGTATGAAGCCACTAATTTAACTGTTACTAGCTTGCAAATAACATTTACACTGGCATACGGTTTATTCAGTTTTACCTTCATGCTTTACTTTGTGTTGGGAGTAGGGGACAAACGCATTTCATTTATACTAACCAGTCATTGATGGTTTTATGAATTATCTTTTACTATTTTTGTTTTGTTTTTACTGTTGTTCGGTCTTCTGAGATAGATCTCTCCCTTGTTGTATGATTAAGCATCTTTCAGATATATATCCAGAAGTAATATAGCTGGATCTTGAGGTAGCGCTATTCCCAATTGTCTGAGAAAGCTGCAGGTTGATTTCCAAAGTAGTTGTACAAGTTTGCATTCCCACCAGCAGTGGAGGAGGGTTCCCCATTCGCTACAAGCTATGCAGCAGGTGCTGTCACTTGAGTTTTTGATCTTAGCCATTCTGATGGGTGTGAGGTGAAATCCAGGATCATTTTGATTTGCATTTCCCAGATGATTATGGACATTGAGCATTTCTTTAAGTGTTTCTACACCATTCAATATTCCTCTGTTGTGAAATCTCAGTTTAGCTCTGTGCCCCAGTTTGGATTTCTTGGTTTGTTGGTATTTACCTTCTTGAGTTCTTTGCTCAACTATGTTCAGAGCAGCTTTATTCAAAATAGCCAAAAACTGTAAACAACCCAGATGTCCCTCAAAGGAGGAATGGATACAAAAATTGTGGTACATTTACACAATGGAATACTACTCAGCAATTAAAAACAAGGAAATCAGGAAATTTGCAGGCAAATGGTGGGATCTAGAAAAGATCCTCCTGAGTGAGCTGTCCCAGGAGCAGAAAGACACACACGGTATATACTCATTTATGGAGCTTTACTAGGCCACAGAGAAAGAAGATCAAGACAGTCCTGATGAGAGCTGATAGGCTAGGGTCAGATGGTCGTGGAGGACCTCCCCTATCAGTGGACTAGGGTAGTGGCATGAGGGGGAAAAGAAAGAAAGGGGAGGATAGGAAGGAGATAAGGGAAGGGGCTACAACCCGATACAAAGTGAATAAATTACAAATAATAATAATAATAATAATAACAATAACCTGAAAAAATCTTTCTCTATAACTCTTAACATTTATTGGGGGCTAGCTATTAATTTGCCATAATAATATAGGACTCATATGATGAGAATTCTTGTTTTCTTCTTAACTGTATTCTGTCAACTAAATTCATTTAAAATTCTTAGTTTATGTGTGTCTTATTACTCTCCCTTTATCTTTTCTTTGTATTTCTGTGTTCCTTAAAATACCACTGCATATGCAAATTTTAAAAATACCTTTTATAATTTTATTTTAATAAATATTTTAATTTTAATTATACTCACTGGATGGTTGTCGCTCCTAGAACTCTGGAGGTAGAGGCAGGTAGATCTCTGTGTTCAGGGACAGCCTGGTCTACTTCGTGAGTTTCAGAACAACGGGGGCTAAGAAATAGCCCCCTCCTCACTCCTCTGAAAGGATTACACTCATTGAAATCAAATTAATAACATGCAGGAAATCACAAGAATTAATAAACTATGAATTGAGTTAAGACTTCAAATTTAGCCTAAACCTCTGTTCCTGCCTATACAAAGTATTTACATGTATTTTTTTTTCAAAATTAGCAATGAATGTAATGTAACCGTAAAGAGTTTCAGTAGCATTTGTATTTTTATGCCTTTTCAGTCTTTATTTTTGTCATGGAAAAAAAAAATCTAGCACAATTTAAAACTTTATATTGGTGGGAAATAGCTCCAGAAATCTCAATTCAGCATCATATAATATAGTTAGGATTACCTCTTCTGTGCCACAGGAAGGTTTCCCTTTTCTGACTAACACTTATCTCAATGAACAGATCTTTGCTGGACGCTAATGGTGGTATATGCTCAGGATACAAATAAGCTAGCAGATGAACAAACTGAGGCACAGCAGTGAATTACTGTAAATCCTCCTATCCTCTTCCACCCGCTGTGTTCTTCATTTTCCAAGTATGCCTTCCCACCTGTTCTGTTTCTTCTCAGTAACCAAGAGGTCTGAGATGTCTACCGCGCAGAAAGGAAAGACCGGAACACTAGGATCGCATTCCAAATGGCTGTTTATGTATTAGCATTGTCCCAGTCCAGTCTCTTTCCGTGATTCATACAAAGCAAATGTCAGTTCACAAAACCTTTGTTCATGTCTCTGATGAAAGCTTTCAGATAAATTCCTAAAGCCAGGAGTGAAAAATTAATGGACTCACCGTTTAAAACATTAACCCTTACAAAGCTAAAATATTTTCTACTATGACATCTTAACAGTACCCCATTCCAAATCTTCCTCACAAACTTCGTTAAAATTAAGATTCAAAATCAATTTAGGAAAAAAAAAATCAGAGTCAGGAACTCCAAAGGACAACAACAGAGCCAAAATACCTGGGCCTGGGATCAGGGGTGGGGGTGGAGGGGGCTGCAGAGAGCAATACTCCAGCTAAGGAACACGCATGAAGAGGCCCTAGACCCTCTGTTCAGAGGAAGCCCATTGGCTGATCAGTTTCCAAGTGGATTCCATAGTAAGGGGTACAGTCGCAGGCTCTCTGACCACCTCCCCCTGGGGGGTGCAGCCTTGCCAGGCCACAAAGGAAGATGATGTAGCCAGCCTTGATGAGACCTAATAAGTTAGGGTCAGATAGAAAGGGAGGAGGACCTCCCCTATCAGGGGACTAGGGAAAGGGCTTGGTGAGAGAAGAGGGAGGGTGGGTGGGACTGGGAGGAGACAAGGGAGGAGACTATAGCGAGGATACAAAGTGAATAAATTGTAATGAATAAATACAAAAGTAAAATTAAATTTTAAAATATGTGCATAAAAGACTTCCACAGGCAAAAAAATAATTGCTAAAATGGATTGTCTTCTCCAGTTGATTTGAAGTGAAGGGAATAGAAGAGAGTGGCTCATTTGTACTATTTGAGCTGTAAATTCTATGAATGCACAAACTTTACATTTTGGTTTTAAAATGAATTTGAAAGTCTGTGTGATCTTGGGAGGAGCGCTGTATTGTATTATGGCCTTTTAAATGTATATGCTAATCATGTGTTAGATTTACAAGCACCCTGTATCTACTTTCTGAGTCTATGGCTTTTCTCTTAGACTTTTGTTTTGTTTTGCTTTTGTCTTTGTTTTTCTGGGAACATTCTTTTGTATACAGGAGTCCTCTATCAGCTCTTATTCAAGTATTTTGTCAAATATGTTTTCTAAATGTTTTACTTTTTATGAATTGGGTTTAAATATGTTATTATATTAGCTCTTATTCGTAAAGCCTCAATAAAAGTTTATTGGTCCACATTATTATTTTAGGGGGTATTTGTCTCTCTATTTTCTTTAAAAAAAAGTGCTTTGTACTAATCTTAAACATGTTTCTTTAATACACAAAAAAACATATGATCTGACGTAGGAAGCTGCAGATCTGTTGTTATCATTTTATTCATGAGTTGTTTTTTAGCATCATCTATTAAATAACTTTCCTCTCTGACTAACCATGTATTTTATATTTCATACATGCCCGATCAATGCTGTTTTGTTCAAATTCTGCTAATTCAAGAACCAAGTATAAAGTATTTTTAATATTTTAGGCTTCGCAACGTATTTTAATACAGCAACAAGCCTTATCTTCTTGTCAAGTGTATCTTAAATTCCCTTTCTTTTTTAGTCATTCATATCAGTTTGAAATGATAGCCTTTATCACTCTAAAGTTATTCGTAGATTACTCCCACCACAGAACTGTTATTTTGATGAAACATCACTAAATCTGAAGAAGCTCAAAAGGAAAACGGTTACTTCTACCCATCTGTAAGCTATTTCATAAAGAGCCAACATCTCAGTTGCAGTGTTCCAAATGAAAGATTAGAATACACAGTCCCCTTATCTTGCCATTTAAGCCATATACTTAAAGTATTCAATTCTGATATTAATAATAGCAATAATTTACTAAGTCACCATACTTTATTGTATTTTTGTGTTGTGTTAGTCAGTTCTCACCCTCAGTTTTTGCCCTATTTTAGAGAAAAAAAATGTATTACAGGGAGCTACATGTTTTGCTGCTAAAATTGACACATCTTCACCATACAAAATGCTAGTAATTCTTTCTGTTTCGATTTTCACTGAGCATAGTATAGTGTGCTAAAGAGTTATTATTGCAAACTCCATCCTCCATCAAACAAGACTCCTCTATATACAATAACTTCCTGTTATCCGTGGAGCCTTCATTTAATAGGACAGGAGACATATACATGTGGTCCGGGTGAAACTGTACTAAAACACAAAAACCTTGAAAACCAAATCAGCTTAGACTGAAATATTTGGCTGGATGGGGTAGAAACCCTAGAAATAATCTTTTATTGTTTTATTGTGAGGATTAAATTTCAAATATGGATCTCAGCTGTCACCCAAACAAGTAATTTGACAAAATACTCATTTAACTGCTTTTATTATTAATTTGCTTTTAAGGCCCCTCTGCCATGTGTCATTGGGGAGCAAAGCAGATCTCTCCAATTATAGAGAGCAAGTTTATTGGTGCATGGCAAGTATAAACCTATGAGGTCCCTGGCAACAGTAAAATGGCAAATTAAACCAAAACCACATGCAAGCCGAAGTGACTCGCTGGTCAATGAGCATTCAGGAAGGGATGCCAAGCAAATAAACAGTCGGTCCATTAGTTAGTTATTGCCAGCACTAAATGAATAAAACTGTTGAGGAAAAAAGTCACAGCAGTATGGCGACAATCTGTGTTAGGTTTGTTGAGCCCTGTGGAAATGGCTGAAATGAGTAGACGGCTGCTGTGAAACTGAGGAATGCAGATACAGCGGCCAGGCTGAAAGATGCCTCTCATTGGAGGCCGGCTGATGAGCTCCGATCGCTTAACGGCATCCTGAAAAACAGCTGGCTCCTAACCTTCAAATATTGATTTAGTGTTTACAGATCTGGTCCAGTTTCTAGGCAAACAGCTTCTATAAACACAGCATACCATCTGGTTTCATGGCTCAAGTGCTACAGTGACACTTTTCCCCAGGTGTGGGGCTCCATGATTAATTTTAGCAATTTATATTATGCCTTCGTTTCCTGTAAAATAGTTAAAACCCACGTGAACTTGGATACAAATTTTAGATTCTGAGAGCATGAGATTTTTTTTTTTTTTCATATAATCGTTAATGGCGAAAGAGGAAAACACTGGCGGCTTTGCATGTGGCTCCCGGAGCAAGGTGATATTGTCTAAACTCCCCTGAGCAGAAATTTGCAGGGCGAGAAGGAAGTGAATTTTATAGGCAGTGTGTACTTTCGTTATGCTACATTTACCACACATTATCAAAAGCAAACAGAGGGAGAGGAGAGGTTTTGTGGAGACAAACAGGTTTTGGACTTTATGCAAACAGCCATCAAGTTTCTAAAGGTGGTAGCCAAGCAGAATCTAAGAGTGGATATAAGGTGGACATTAAAGGGTGTGGAATTTAGGCAATAAAAAGCACTGTCATCAACACTGTACATTCCTTCCTCACCAATCTCGCTTCCTCACCAGTCACTGTGCCTCCGGTGGCTACAATTTGACACACATTTTGCCTATGTGAGCAGGCCTCTTCTTCACTCATCAAGAAAATACTTTTCAAGTTTATCAGCTACATCAGGGAAAGAAGTCATTTCCCTAAGGGCTCCTCTATTGAGTGTTGAGATGGAAAAAATATATATTATTTAGGGTGAAGCCATTTTATTTTTCCATATGTTTTTCAAGAGGTAACTCACAACTTGTAACACATGTGTACCTGGTAATACGAAAGAGCACAATTTGCATTATTAGATTTCATGGGTATGTCCTACATGACAATCTCACTCTCAGCTTCATCTTGATTTTTATCCTCCCCATTGATCATTTTCCTAATTTAGGTTAAATTATTTCATTGTTAATCTAATTGCACATCAACTGGTACTTTCACGGCAATGATGTGAGATATAAATCAATGGCTGCTTTAATAATTGCCCTCAAGTATCTCTCAAAACAACCTCAAGCCATCACTTGACTACACTGCTAGACGGTGCATGTTTGATATTTGATCGTACTCCAAAAAGATTTGTTCAGTTGCTTAGTTCTACTTTGTTTCATTTCCCAGGACCTCCTGTATCCTAGGAAATTCTTCCAGACTGAACAAGTTGCTGTGACTTAGGCCTTACTTACACTCAGGTATTTTGGACAACTGAATCTTCCATACATTCAAGATAAGTGAAGTTAGTCAGGCATAGGAAGTCAAATACTCTGTCTCCTTGATGGGTAAACTCTGAAAAAGCAGATACCATCAATGCTGAGAATGAAGGGGTATGTACTGGAGCCTAGGGAGAGCAGAGGGTGGAAGGTCAGAGATATTCTTCAGTGAGCACCAAGCTGTAGTTAGGTAGGAGCAAGAAATAAGATTTGCTATGCACAGTTGGGAGAATACAGATAGCTATGATGCTCTGCCTGGCACTAAGCTAAAAGACAGGCTTCTGTGGTTATTTCAGTACAAAAAAAAAAAAAAAAAAAAACATATGAGAGATAATCATCTGTAACCTGGTTGAAACATTACACAATCTACACATGTATCACAGCATAACATCATGCCCTGTTTATGTGTGTGATTTCTTTTTAAATTTAATTTTATTTATATATTTACTTATTACAATTTATTCACTTTGTATCCCCACTGCAGCTCCCTCCCTCATCTCCTCCCAGGCCCACCCACCCTCCTTCTTCCCCCTCTATGCCCTTCCCCTACTTCCCTGATAAGGAGGTTCTCCGATTTCTATGCACTTATGTATCAGAGAAAATAAAATTTAAAAGTTCTCAAGAAAATTCATAGCTCTCCTTGAAGAGGATAAGTGAGGACTTTTTGGTTTATATGACTCTATATCATCAGAATCGCCATTAGTATTTCCAATAAATTTTAGTTTCTTTTAAAGGTACTTATAAAATAAAATAAAGAATTAAGCAATCATGTATTTTCCTTTCTTCCCAAATGTAGAATACAATCTCACAGGAGATTTTTGATGCAATGATGCTATAACTAAAAAGACAGTTTTTGTTACTGATATGCCATACACAATAGAAATATAATTAATAAAATGAGATCACACAAGTTTCTTCCTTGACTACTAGGTGATATAAGAACTGACTTAAATTTATGTGTTTTATAACAAGTCTGATGATATAGCCATTTATTTGGACATTTATCCAAAACCTACTGTGAATTACAATACAAAGTGTCATCTATCTATAATGTCAAAGATTTTAATGTTAGGAAGGGAGACAGAGAAATGGCATTCAAATCATAGTGTAAGGATGTAAGACTTAGGCAGGAAAGCCCTGGGGGTTGATGCTTGTCATCAACATGTGTGGGAGAAGTTCAAACAAATCTTTCCAGCTAAGGTAATGCCAGGGATAAGAGATCATTATAGTGAAAGCAGAAATAGCTGAATGAGGAACTGAGGTGGACTTCCAGTCCTGGGTGAGCAGTTACACTCAATGGCACACAAAATTAGCTATCTGTGGGTGAGAAAAAGCATGGCACCTTGAAAGGTAAGGAGAGAGAGGAAGCCGCAGCATGAACAGAATCAAACATGTTCTTCAGGAAGCACATTTTATATGCATGGAGATGGCAAGATTTGAAGTCAAATTAGGAAGAAGAGTAGCATAATCAACATGACCCACTTTTTCCTGTTGTGTAAAATTTACTAAGAAACTGTTATGCGTAGGCATTTTTGAAGTGCCCTGCTCATTCTTTCTCAAACAGTGTTTTAGTTGGAACAAAAGGAAGAGCACACAAACAAGAATAGAAGGAAAAACATGTATTGTAGGCTCAGGTGCCCTAGGGTCATTGCTGTTTGTTCTTAATTCTACATACTGGCTGCAACTTGCCTGTCAATCCTTCAAGTCTAGCATCCCTCAGACACACTTCAGCCCTCAATTGTTCTATCACCAATCCACTATATTACTCTGTGTTCTGAAATCAGTGGTTCTCAACCTTCCTAATGCTTAGACCTTTAAAATAGTTTCTTATGTTGTGGTGACCCCGAAACATAAAATGGTGTTGCTACTTCATAACTGTAATTTTGCTAACGATATGAATTGCAATGTAATATTTAATATGCAGGTTATATGATATTTAACCCTCAAGGGGTCATAAGCCACAAGTTGAGAACTACTGCCTTAGAAACATAGTAAGAAAAAAAACCATTAAGTGGGATTTTTCAGAAAGAAAACTTTAAAAGAATCAAAACAACAACAACAACAAAACAATAGCAATGTTAAAAATCCCAACATGAGGTGCTGGAGAGGTGGCTCCACAGTTTAGAAGGCTCTGCTCTTGCAGAGGCCCCAGTTGATTACCCAGCATACAACAGGGCTACTCACAGCCATCTGGAAACCTGGTTCCAGGAAATGCGGTACCCTCTTCTGGCCTCTGTGGGCACCAGTCATGTGTGTGGTGCACAAGCATTGCATGTAGGGAAAATGCACAGATACACAAATAATAGTAGTAGTGATGTAGGTGTAGGTAGTAGCATTTAGATACTGAAGACACTGTAAAGTTCCAAGCGTCTACACCATCTTTGGTGTCTAGTTAAAGAGTAACCATTTTGGGTGCCTATGCCCATTGATGCCCCTCACGCTATGACTCTCTTCAGACAGAAAAGGGATCTTGGAACTACAGCCACCATTGTTACTACCATCTCATTGACGGCTGTTGGAGCTACCACGAGGGCATTAGCCATGAGTCATACTGGGCAGACTGCTCAGACCCTGAATAATCATTTAGCCAATGTAGCTCATGCCTTAGTTGTACATAAAGGAATTAATGCTCAACTAAAAGGAAGCTTGATGGTGTTCAATCAGAGGATTGACCTCTTGCAGGAGCAAATTGATACCCTATGGCAAATCGCTCAACCTGGCTGTCAATGAAAGTATGCTGGACTTTGTGTCACTCGCATACAACATGAGAATTTTTCCTGCGCTGCAAATCTGTCTAAACAATTGTCGAGCTATATTTTAGGTAATTGGACTGGAGAATTCGATACTACGATGGAGCAGCTGAGAGTGGCCAATGTCACAGTAAACTCTACCGGAGTGGACGCAGGACTAGCCACAGGATTATCAACATGGATTGCTGCAGCCATGAATCATCTGAAGGAATGGGTGGGCATGGGAGTGTTAGCAGGCCTTCTGGTGTTGGTCTCCTTGGTTTGCCTGTGGTATATATGCAAGATTAGAGTCTCACAACAGTGTGATGCAGCCATGATCATTCAGGCCTTTACAGCCATTGAAGCAGGACATTCTCCCCAAGCATGGTTGGATACCATAAAAAGCTAAAATGATACGCTCAGGATGTGAGGCTAAGCACTGCACTCAGGGTCAGCCGCTTTGGACCCAGAGAAGAGCATGTCTGATTGCATGCGGGTTGATGCCCCAGGTCCCGCCTCTGAGAAAAAGGTATCGGACGGGTCTGATGCTCTTTGGGTGGATGACACCTAAATGAACATCTGTACAAAGTCCCAATTTATTTCTAATATCAGAGATCAGACCTCTACTCTTGCCTGATGCGTCTAAAACAAAAAGGGGGAACTGTAGAGAGCTGCGGAATGCTATGCCTTAAAGATGGAGCTGGTTTCTGCCTTCCACCTTCCCGATGGTGAGTGCTCTCTGTCACGAACAACTCCACATTTGGCTAAGGCCGAGGATCTGGCTTGCTTCCATGTATGTGGACCTATCTGCATTGTCCCCGTGGCACGCCTGGGTTGGCTACCCAGAGGCTATTTAAGCTGTGGGCTGGCTTTCCCCGGGGTCCGAGGATTGTTCAATGTTCCTGAATAAACTGCATTAAAAAAAAAAAAAAAAGAAAGTGAAAAAAAAAAAAAGAGCTTGAAGAAAGAAAATTCTCTCTCCGATTTCTTTAGCTTGCCTCGAGCTTCTCATAACAAGGTTCTAGAGTCCAGATACACTCTGTCATTCAAATAAGAGAAAGTACTTGATAAAATCCAGGCAATAAGAAATATAGGTTCTTTCAAATTCTGATCTACAGACTGTATTCCCACTGCTCAGCTTCACTTTTCACTACCACGCCCACACATAAGCCAGTAATTCATTCCATTCTTTTTCTTCATCAGATATTGGTCCTCTATCTCTCCTGGAATCCGGTAACATTTTGGGTGAAAAAAAGAGTCGTTCTGATGACAGTGTCCTTTGCTTTACAGAAGCTTTTCATTTTCATGAGGTCCCATTTATTGATTGTTGATCATAGACCTTGTGCTGTTGATGTTCTGTTCAGGAAGTTGTCACCTGTGCCAATGAGTTCTAGGCTCTTTTCCCCATTTTTTTCTTCTAACAGGTTTAGTGTGTCTGGTTTTATGTTGAGGCATTTGATCCACTCAAATTTTAGTTTTATGCAGGGTGATAAATATGGATCTATTTGCATTTTTCTGCATATAGACATCCAGTTTGACTAGCACCATCTGTTGAAGATACTATCTTTTTTCCATTATATGGTTTTCACATCTTTGTCAAAAATTAAGTAGCCATAGATGTTTGGATCTTCTATTCGATTCCATTGTTCCACCATTCTGTTTCTATGTCAGTACCATGCAGTTTTTATTATTATTATTGTTGTTCTGGGGACAGGAGCTCCACAAGAAGAGCAACAGAGCCAAAAAAAAGAATCTAGACACAGGGGTCTTTGCTGAGACTGATACTTTAACCAAGGACCATGCATGGAGATAACCTAGAACCCCTGCACAGAAGTAGCCCATGGCAGTTCAATGTCCTAGAGAGCTCCCTAGTAAGAGGAGCAGGTGCTGTCTCTGACATGAACTCAGTGGCTGGCTCTTTGATCATCTCCTCCTGAATGGGGAGCAGCCTTACCAGGCCACAGAGGAAAACAATGTAGCCAGTCCTGATGAAACCTGATAGGCTAGGGTCAGAGGGAAGGGGAGGAGGACTTCCCTTATCAGTGGACTGGGGGAGGGGTATGGGAAGAGAAGACAAAGGGAGGGTGGGATTGAGAGGGGACGAAGGAGGGGGCTCAGCTGGGATACAAAGTGGATAAGCTGTAATTAATAAAATAAATAAATAAATTTTAAAAAAGAAGACAATACTCTCCAATAACTTCCTCAAACTTTCAGCTATTTTGTAGAGCTCCTGTAGCCACCATATCTGAAGCCCAATTATGGCTTTCACTTGTTAGGCTCTCATACTCCTGCTCACAAACTCTGTTAAGTGCTTGCCATACAGTAAAATGGCCAATCATAAAGTATCCTATCAGAGCTACATGATCATCACTCCTGTCTAAGGATGAGAAAAAAAGAATTACAACTTAAGTAATATTCCTAAGGAACATATATAGAAATCAGACTTACAGAGTTTACAAGGTTGATCCAATGCCTTTTCTGACCCAGCCATAACCACTGACCAGGAACATATTGACAACTTCTGAACATTTCCCTTAGAAAGTGTGCATGTGTAATATTCCCCATTTTATGGCCACATAAAGTTAAACAGAATACTTTCTGTTGATAAGATGAGAACACCACTTCAGAATACATAAGAGTATAGGAATAGGAAAAGAAGTACAGTTCAGTAGCCAAAATTCATTTCATCCCACTTTAGTTGCAATTTCATTAGCTGTAATGACAATTGGTGTGACATCATCTCATCTATCAAGTCTTTTTGAGTCGGTTTTATCATCTCTAATATGAGACTAAATGTTGGGTCATATATGAGGATGTCAATATTAACTAAACTGATAGATTCAGAATTTATTAACGGCATGTGCAGCATGCAGCTAGCACTCTATGTGTGTGGGTTGTTATTATTTCTTTTTAGGATCTCTGTTTTAAATATTTTTTGTCACAACTTCATTCTCTAGATGAGTGTTTTCATTCTGAGAATGTAATGGGTTATGTGCTCAAGTTTACCCCTTACTCCAGTTATGGAGGGATGCAGCCCTTATTCTGTAGAGTGTAAGCCTTGGTCCTTAATAAATTTCCTCAGTGTCCTTCCCATAGACAGTGGCTACTTGCATTCCCTCTCCCAACAGCCATCTCCGAAGCTGGCACGTAAGCCATAGACAGTAACAACCTTCACATTCTGGGATCCAAACCAAGTTGATTTTCTTTTCTTTTTTTTCTTTTTATTATTATTATTATTAATTACACTTTATTCATTTTGTATCCCCCCATAAGCCCCTCCCTCCTCCCCTCCCAATCCCACCCTTCCTCCCCTTTCTGCATGCATGCTCCTCCCCAAGTCCACTGATAGGGGAGGTCCTCCTCTCCTTCCTTCTGATCTTAGTCTATCAGATCACATCAGGAATGGCTGCATTGTCTTCTTCTGTGGCCTGGTAAGGCTGCTCCCCCCTCAGGGGGAGGTGATCAAAGAGCAGGCCAATCAGTTTATGTCAGAGGCAGTCCCTCTTCTCATCACTATGTAACCCACTTGGACACTGAACTGCCATGGGCTACATCTGTGCAGGGGTTCTAGGTTATCTCCATGAATAGTCCTTGGTTGGAGTATGAGTTTCTGGGAAGTTCCCTGTGTTCAAATTTTCTTGTTCTGTTGCTCTCCTTGTGGAGACCCTGTCCTCTCCAGCTCTTACTATTTACCAGTTCTTACCTAAAATTCCATTCACTCTGCCCAACAGTTGACCATCAGGCTCAGCATCTGCTTTGATAGTCTGCAGGGCAGAGGCTTTCAGAGGCCCTCTGTGGCAGGTTCCTAGGTTGTTTCCTGTTTCAACTTAGGTATATAGGCTTATGTACATCCCCTGTCCATGGAGTTGACAAAATAGTTCTAAAACCAAAACAGAAAAGAAATTACAAGTTTCTCAACATTTTTCAAATTCCCCAGGCTTCTTGTTTGAACCACCTTCTCAACTTCACAGCCTTCCCCTTGGCAATGCCAGTGCTTTCAGGTGTGGCCTATTGCCTAACTCAAATATAGGAAATTAAAATGGCTGTCAATAACAAAGAGTAATCTCTGTTTGCTCTCTGATTTCTCAAGCCTTCTCTTCTTTTTGTAAGCAGTTTAGTTTAGCCAAGCACAGCAATAATTTTTTTTTTGGGGGGGGGAGGAAGAGGTCTTGCCAAATCTTTTTTCTTTTGTCTACACTGTAAAAAGTAAACATCTTGACCTCTGACCAAAGAAATAAGAGTCATACTGAATTGTTCTCCCTTGGGAACAGTTGTTTGATGGAGTCTCTTTGTGGGGGACAAAAAGGATATAAATTCACCCTAAGAGTTTTTAGAGCAAGCTCAGACACTATGCTTGAGCTTAATTTTTCTTTTTGTCTTGAATGCTCAGCAATTATTCATTGCTTCCAACCATTCTAGCAAGCACATCACGCCAGAATCCCAGGACTGCGGATGTTTTATTTCCCTATTTAGACACCCTACCTAAGCTACTGCTAAGGAAATGCACTCTTTCTTGTCATTTTGGTGAGTCTCTGATTTCTTTTCCTTGACAAAATTTTCATGTGCCCCAGAGTGAAAGGAACCACAGAGATTCCACATTGTGTTTGGGTCCCCAGCCAAAACAAAAAGAAAAACAAAAACAGATACGTTAAACAGGCTGTTTCTATCTGGCACTTTTTTCCCCCCTTGAACCTTACAATATTATTTCCCTCCACCCAGTAGCATTTTAGAATCCTCTTCAGGAGTTTAAGTTTACATTTTATTGTCATCTGCCTGGCACAGACCCTGCAGGTGGCAAACAAGGTTGGGGTGGCAAGAGTTTGGTAGCTGGGTTAATTGCTGGATGAAGGTTTAGACTGTTATCAAACTGCTTAGGTAAATGTATTAGCAATTAACCAGTACCTGCTATTTCTAGTCAGTGGTGAATGGCCTTTTACACTATCTCTCAAGTCCTCCATCAACATTTTAATGGTGAGTGTTTATTAAAATAGAGATTACACACCCATCCGAAGGTTATCATTGTATCCAGTAGATGTTAGAAGACAGAAATGACCTTTCTTTTTCTACTCATTTCTTAAACAATGGTTGTGAGCCAATATATATATATATATATTTTTAACTGGGAACCTCCTCCCTAGATCCTGCCACACTTAGTGGCTTTATGGCGAGGCCTCACCCCACTCCCGCGATGTATTGTTATTAAAAGTGTACTACATTTCTACCACGTTCACTCAGATGAAGTAAACGGAAGCAGATACACTCGATGCCTGTAAATTACCTGTGTTTTGTTTGGCTTTTCAGCCATGGACTCACTCTGTCATCCAAGTTGACCTGGGACTCCTGGCATTTACTGCTACCTGGACTCAGAGGGCTCCTCTGCAGGGGTTCCAGATTTTGTATCCCCAGCAACCAATTGGACAGATACAGATAGCAGCAAGGAAAGCAAGATCGTTTATCAAGAAAGGATACACCCCCACAAAAGAGGGAGAGGACAAGAGCAAAGAGGGTACCCAGTACAAGTGACCCAGCTACAAAAAGGAGTGGGCTTTCGGTCACAGAGTATGGGCTGTCTGTCTGCTCTGCTCCGTGTGGGCTTTCTGTCTGATTTGTATAAGTGCAAATTTTCTGTACACATCCTCTATATGTTTCACACAAGTCTACTACGGCCTCCTGAGTAGATGTCACATTTGGGGTGTGATTTTAGGACTATAGCAAGGCATAGGTCACCTTTGGATACTCGGGATCCCCTCTACATGGACACCAGTGATGCACACTGGTATTGGCCTCGGGAGATGTTCTGTCTTTTTTCTTTGCCAAATTTAATTTCATAAACTAGTTCAGAAGCTTTTGTCCAATGTCTCCAGGACCTGACTCTCCACGATAACCCTAGCTTCATTTTCGCAAATACACAAAGATAGAGATAACCGAGTCTTCAATTAAAATTAAAGTGGCTGGCTTTTTGACCACCCCCACACACACACACTGATGGGGGGGAGCAGCCTTACCAGGCCACAGAGGAAGACAATGCAGCCAGTCCTGATGAGACCTGACAGGGTAGGGTCAGAGGGAAGAGGAGGAGGACCTCCCCATACGTGCACTGGGGGAGGGGCATGGAGGTTGGAAAACAAGGTGTTAGCTTGACAAACCAGCCCGCTCTTTGGAATGCCTTTATCTACTTAAAACTTTCTGTCACACTGACGCATCTATGCTATTCAGTTCGCGGGCAGATCCAGAAGCAGGCTCCATGGCTGTACAGAGATGAGTAATGAGGGGAACAGCCCAAAGCCTTTACTGTAACTTGTTTTCAGTATTTGCTTATTTCACTACATATTTCTGTTTTTCAGTGCATTAACGATATAGGTGCATTATATCAGATGAATTATTTTCAAATATATGTATATATATTATATACATATACAATAAAATATAAATCGCCATCTTTATGTACATGTTTTTATGTAATGTTTATATATAATTAAATACACATTATATAATGCATGTATTAAGTATGACATACATACAATGAAATCAGTGAATGACTTGTTTTTAAGCATAGAAATTGAAACCAGGTTTGAAGTCTATGGAAGAAAGCATGTGGCTTAAAGACAATGTCCAATTTGATGTGTTAAAGATAGGCTTGTTGGCTGTCCTTGAGGAATTGACAATTTATAATAAATAAGCAAACTAATAAACAAAGAAAAAAAACTGGTTCTCTAACTTTAATACAGACAGGACTTTCCTGAAGGTCTTATTAAGATGTAGATTTCTGGGGCAGCGTCTAAGGTCTGAGAGTTCGCTTTGCCGCTGGGATTCCAGGATTACCCTGTATCTGGCAGCGCACCACCCGTGAGAAGCAGCTACCGGCAGAGCGAACAAAGCGCTCGGCAAGCATGGAGCTGCAAATTGCGATGCCTGGGTCTAGACTACAGCTTTGCTGGGGGAGAGTGCAGTAATTCAGGAGCCGGTGAATGGCTGCGGCATGCTGCTCAATAATTTTCAGAATGTGTGTCAAATTTGAGCAAGATTAGCATCCTCCCACCCCCGCCTTAAACATCTGGATTTGAATAAATACCTCTTTTAGAAATAGAAATGTCACAAAATAGGAATAGGAATCGGCCACAAAAAAAAGACAAAAATTATAGAATTCAAATTTCACCTAAGTAAATTATTTTAATTGAAATCCCAGAAAGCAACAGAGCTGAATTTTAGATTAAACTATAAAAGGGCGATGTAGGGTCCTAGTAGTTATTCTAGAGTGAATAAATGTATCATAATTTCAAGTTTTATATGAAAGGCGTTCAGGACAAATATAAGGAAAGTTATATGGCGAAGGTTTTATTCTTTTTGTTTTTCTCCCTCTAATAAACATGGAAAGAAGCAAGGAGAAAGCAGAAGGCTGTTTTTAAAGATCAGGCTGCAGGGCAGAAGGAGAACCTGGTGAGCCTGAGGTCACCAGGCCTCTGCTGGCTGGAGGACTGCAAGAAAGAGAATTAAAGTTAATTAACCCAGCAGTAGCTTTCACATAGAGGAGAATTCAAGCAAACTGGAAATGGCTGGAAGTGGAGCCAGCTTTGCTAAACTATGTGTGGGCCTCTAAGCTCTCAGATGGAAAGTAGACCTGACGTGAAATGAAGCAGCAATGGGCACTGGGCACGGGCTAAAGCAAAAGCCATTGGATGATACTGTACAGTAATATTATCCTTACGGTGTCCTCTAACCTATTGGCCATTTTTGTACATTAACACGTACATAGCAACAATTCTTTAATCAGTCTGAGCAAAATCGCACGTGCAGATCTATATGTGCATGTGCATAAGGACAAACGTTTGTGGTTGATTCTATTTTTGTTTCTTCCAAATCACGGCTTTTTTGAAAGCCCTCTATGGAGGGTCAGAAGCACAGATGCTGAGTCTGCTGAAAATGGCCTAGAAAGCAAAGCACTCGCCTTAATCTGATGTCTAGGCTGCCGTTTTAAAAATTGGATTGAAAAGGATTAGATTAGATTAGACCTTCTGGATTTAAAAATGTTAAAGCTCCATTTATGCTTCAACATAATCTCTTTCTACTCTCTGGAGCCATCAAGCAGAACACAGTCTTGGGCAGCGTTTTTATTATTATTAAATTTCAGACCATCTCTCGAAGCACTCCCCCCCCCACTTCCATATTTGTAATAAAGAGAAACCCTTAGAGACCGAGCTAAAATTTCCTTATGACCTGCTGCTAAAGGGTGGCCTGGGTGTGTGAGCCTTCTGGTTGTTAGTGGCTTTCGTGTCTCTGAACACAGCTACATTCCCCCATGAATATGAATAACCACTTTTATATTCAAATGCCAACACACAAGCCTCCAAATACTGAGCATCTCCTGAAGTGGTAGCCACTCATATAACAATTCATTATAAAGCTTAGAGAAAACACCTTGATAAGACTTTTTAAACCGGATGCCAATTTGACATACCCATTAGTTTCCATCACCATAAATAAAAAGACAAACAACCATACACCATTTTCCAAACTACTGAGGTGCTGCATACAAATAGAGCTGTGCTGTAGCTCGAATGTTTAGGCTTCACAAAACGGAAAATTCAGAAAATCTGAGATTACATATTCTGAGGTAGAAAGCTGAAAAAAATCTTTATAATAAATTGTTAGCAGATTGTTTTCGTATTTGTCAACATTTAATTACTCATCCTTAAGTGTTTTTATTTTGGCTTGGGGGAGGTTATTTTGTTTTGTTTGTATTGATGCTTTTGGGCTGACATGTCTCAAAATGATCAGGATTACAAATTATCCGTTTTGTTCATGAGGCACCAATGATGCAAGCTTTCTGGCTGATATCATTTGTCTAAAACAGTAACATTTCTGTTGTCTAACCAGAGAGTCCTGGGCTATTACAAAAGCATTTTTGACTTGAATGGATTGTTTGTAACTACATTTCTTTAAACTACAAAATACAGTACTGGAAACATGAGCAATGGCTTCCTCTTTGGGCTTGATGTAAAGCTTGATAGCCATGCTGTGATGGACAGTTTAATGGCAGGCCTCAATCCAGATACCGAGCCAGGGAAAACCAAACTCCCAGAGCAGGACTATCAAGAAGTGCAGCAGAATTGAAAACATGAGCAAAATTAAAAACTCCACTCAGGACAGAGCTTTTCAGAGGCCCTCTGTGTCAGGCTCCTGACTTGGTCCCTCTTTTCTCCTTCTTCTGATGTCCATCCTCTTTGCCTTTCTGGATAGGAATTGAGCATTTTAGCAAGAGTCCTCCCTGTTGATTAGTTTCTTTAGGTGTACAGATTTTAGTAGGTTTAATGCAGATGCTGAGACTTATGAGCAACCTTTGGGCAGAGTGCAGGGAATCTTAGGAAAGAATTGGGAAGCAGTAAGATCTGAAGAGGACAGGAACTCCATAAGGAGAGCAACAGAACCAAAAATCTGATCACAGGGATCTTTCCTGAGACTGATACTCCAAACAAGGACTGTGCATGGAGATAGCCTAAGACCCCTGCACAGATATAGCCCATGGCAGTTCAATATCCAAGTGGGTTCCATTGTAATAGGAACAGGGACTGTCTCTGACATGAACTGATTGGCCTGCTCATTAATTACCTCCCCCTGAGGAGGGAGCAGCCTTACCAGGCCACAGAAGACAATGCAGCCACTCCTGATGAGACCTAATTGACTAGGATCAGAAGGAAGGAAAAGAAGACCTCCCCTATCAGTGGACTTGGGGAGGGGCATGCATGCAGAGGATGGAGGAAGGGAGAGATTGGGACGACAGAAGGAGGGAGGGAACCACAGGGGGGATACAAAGTGAATAAAGTGTAATTAATAAGGAATAAAAAAATAGAAATACAAATAAATAAAAACTAAGAAAAAACAAACAAAAAATCCACTCAGTTTCAACTTCCAGAGTTAGTGTTTAGGGTTTTGGTGAATTTTTAAAATTAATTTTTAATTATAGGAAATGAAACATTATAGAAAACATCTTTTCAATTTAAAAAGAAGCAACTGGCATTTTGTCAATCAACTTTGAATTTTGACTAACTGTAATAAATAAACTAACATTTGTACTTTCTTTTTCCACCAAAACTGTTTCCATGAATAACCAAACAATTCCCTACAGTTTGTTCAAGAAGAAGAAGGAGAGAAGAAGAAGAAGAAGAAGAAGAAGAAGAAGAAGAAGAAGAAGAAGAAGAAGAAGGAGAAGAAGAGGAAGAAGAAGAAGGAGTAGGGAGGGTAGTGGAATAACTGGAGAGAGATAGGGGAGATAGGGAAAGGGTGAAAGATAAAGAATGACTATAACTTAGAAGCCAAAAGATCGATCATCCAACTATATTGACCCTCTTAGCAGGTACACTATTTCCTCAACTGATGAATTTTAAGGTTACAACATTCATTTGATTTTGATAAAATAACAACACCATTTTGACAGCTTAAGAAAATGGAGCGCAGTATATAAGAATTTTTATTTTTTGTCTCCAGGAAAAAAAATGTAACATATTTAATGAGGTCTTAGGCTCATCCAGAATACATATTTGTCAAGTTTCAGAGAATCACAATTCTCCCAAGCTAATGTGACAGTCACTTTCACAAGCCCAGTCCTAGTCACTTAGTTAGCGTTGGGAAACAAATACATGTAAACTGAGCACCATTTATCGGCAAAGAACGGCCAAAAAAAAATGTCTAGAAAAACTAATTTAGCCTTTCACAAAATGAACTTTTTGTTTTACATGTATGACTGAATGACAATCTAATATTCAAAACTATAATTAGACTCCAAATCTTAAAAGACAAATAAGGAAATAAAACTCTAAAGTGAGGCACTATTAAAACTTGACATTAATAAATACATGGTAAAACAAAAAAATATTATTAAGATATAATTTGTAACATATAGAAAGTAAAACCCACAATAAAAACAAGAGGAGAAATCTCTTAAAAGCAAGGGGAAATGAAATACTCCCACAACACATTATGCTAAAAGGTACTTATTTCATTTGCAACTTGTATTTATATTTTTTAAATGGAAAAAGAACAGCAAGTGACACATTATGTTAGAAGGTACTTATTTCTTTGTTATTTCTATTTAAAGAAGTAACAGCTTACTTGAAATGCATATGGATTGAATATGAATATCTATTATTAAATTGTACTTTTTTGGGTGAAACAGTTCACTTTTTAAAAGAAACTTAGATAAAAAGAACTGCAATTATTTTGCACTTTTTTAAAAAATGTTAATATGTGAGACATTTTATATAGTTTATAAAGCATCTGCTTCTAATGTTTCAAGGAATTTATTGAATTTACAATTAATTATTTATCAGAGTGTCAAGAGATCACTATGCCAAAACTATAGATAGATCTGTTTATGTCTTTTTGCCATGTCAGAATTTATTGACTAATGGTGAATTGAGAAGTTACATGGCACTTGTGGCTAATTATTATTTGCCAAATAGTCCTGATTTCCAGGGATAGCCAGACTGGGTGAACAAAGGTCCTTTAGTTCCATTCTTAACCACAACATTCACCCCTCCTATCTGACACATCACATGGTAAGAATATCTATGTACCTGTAAATATACAAGATGTAGAATGATTGGAAAAGGGATAAAGAACCACACACCCCCCCCCGGAAAAAAAAGCACTAGAGAGCATTAAAAAGTCAATGGAACAAAAAGGGGGTTTCTGGAATTAAAAAATGAACTACCTTCCCTCTCCTTTCTCATTCTCCTCTCCCACTAGGTCCCTTTGGTCTCCTGGACAATTTTGATTCTACTTTCTTGTCACATTGATATAGGTGCTTTTAGGTATTTTTATAAAATTTAGGAAACACAAATTAGAGGAAACAAGGCATACTTGACTTTCTGAGACTGACTTCTGTGACCCATCCTCAACTAGGCAGAGAACAGTAGTCTTTGGTGCTCACCCATTTGGGTCGTTGCATTTCTCAGTTTTAAAATTACATACTTTTTATATTTATCTGTATGTTTTATTTCTTTGTTATTTTTATTTGTTTCAGAGGTATTGGTAATTGTCATTGACACATCACTGGTGATTTAAACTCCTTGCCAGATGATCACCTCTATCATTTTGTTTTGAATAACTGTCAACTATCTTTTCTGGCCCATGCTGAGATTTTTCTGGTTTTTGGTATAATAAATAGTTGGTGTTTGGGGATGTTTTGTTATATACATTCTGGATATCACTTGAATCTCCTGTTGCAGCAGACTTCCTTTGACAATACTGTTGTGGGGAGAGCAGTGTATCGGGGCGTTGCTGCCCACTGTGGTGGAAACCCAGGTCCCCAGCATCACTTTCATCAACTCTCAAAGGAGGAAGGGCTCCTGATTGCTGATGGATGTGGTGGAGCTCAGGTAACCCACTAGAAAGAACAAAAGTGTCTACATGGTTCCCTATAAGACCTCCATTGCCATCAAGGAAAATGGTGTTTCATCGCAATGGCATAATTTGAAAATTCTGCTAGGATTCCTTTGCTAAAGAAATGATAAGCGTGACAAGTGCTACCGTGGCTTCGGGCTAAAGTTCAGACTGTTCATTCGGTCTCTTCTTCAGTATGTGAAGCATTATAGTCTCCTGGATGAGACCAAAGTCCATTGTTATGACGGATTGTTTTAACAATTCTAGAAAAGATCATCCTGAGTGAGGTATCCCAGATACAGAAAGACACACATGGTATATACTCACTTATAAGTGGATATTAGAAATATAATATAGAATAAACATACTAAAATCTGTACACCTAAAGAAGCTAAGCAAGAAGGAGGATCCTTGGTTAAGATGATCAATCCTCACTCAGAAAAGCAAATGGGACAGACAAAGGAAGAAGGAAAAAATAGGGAACGGGACAGGAGCCTACCACAGAGGGGGCCTCCGAAAGACTCTACCTAGCAGGGTATCAAAGCAGATGCTGAGACTCATAGCCAAACTTTAGGCAGAGTGAAGGGAATCTTATGAAAGAAGGGAGAGTTGAAGGACCTGGAGGAGATAGGAGCTCCACAAGGAGAGTAACAAAACCAAAAAATCTGGGCAAAGCAGTCTTTTGTGACACTGATACTTCAACCAAGGACCATTCATGGAGATAAACTAGAACCCCTGCACAGATGTAGCCCATGGCAGTTCAGTGTCCTAGAGAGCTCCCTAGTAAGGGGAGCAGGTGCTTTCTCTGACATGAACTCGATTGCTGTCTCTTTGATCACTTCCCCCTGAGAGGAGAACAATTTTACCAGGCCATAGAGGAAGATAATGCAGCCAGTCCTGATGAGACCTGATAGGCTAGGGTCAGAGAGAAGGGGAGGACTGTCCTTATCAGTGGACTTGGAGAGGGACATAAGAGGAAAAGAGGGAGAAAGGGTGGCATTTGGGAGGAAAAGAGGGAGGGGGCTACAGCTGGGATACAAAATGAATGAATTGTAATTAATAAAAAAAATTTAAAGACAAAAATCCAGGTTACAATCTGAAGTTCTCTGTTAACACCAGTGGAAGTTTCAGAACATTTTATTGCATCCTGGCAAAAGTCCAAGTCTAGCTCCCCATCTGGACTTTGCTGCTGAGGGTGGGATAAAACTGAGATATTTTCTGTGATGTTC
This sequence comes from Meriones unguiculatus, assembly GCF_030254825.1. Taxonomy (NCBI): domain Eukaryota; kingdom Metazoa; phylum Chordata; class Mammalia; order Rodentia; family Muridae; genus Meriones; species Meriones unguiculatus. The sequence goes on along the minus strand of NC_083354.1, from coordinate 89,576,742 downwards.
CTCAAGAGTGAAGCAGACACTCCCAGAAAGCTTTCACACTGATGGCCAAGCTTGCCCGGCCTGTACCTGCTCTTGAGCTTCTGGCAGCTTCTTGACACTAAACATGGATCTCCAGAGAGAAAGAATATTCAGGACCCTACCATCAGCCATTACTCATGTCAGTGTTGTTAGCTACATCACTTTCATAAACCACATTTCTCTGTTTCATATAATATTCAGAATTTTCAGTGGCTCTAATGTGCGAAGAGCATGGAAAGTAAAATGATCCCATTTTCCTGTAATTGGAAATCACTGATTATGTGTAATAGCTAGTACTTTAATTCCATATTAACATGCTGAACAATCAAATCGAACTTTTTTTAAAATTTATTCATCTTTTTATTAACTGCAGTTCATTCACTTTGTATCTCAGCTGTAGCCCCCTTCCTGGTCCCCTCACAATCCCATCCTCTCTCCCCCTTCTCCTCCTATTCCAGTGATAAGGGATGTACTCCTCCCCTTCCATCTGACCCTGGCCTATCATGTCTCATCAGGACTGGCTGCATTGTCTTGCTGTGTGGCCTGGTAAGGCTGCTCCCCACTCAGGTGGAGGTGATCAAAAAGCCAGCCACTGAGTTCATGTTAGAGACAGCTCCTGTTCCCATTACCAGGGAACCCACTTGGAGACTGAGCTGCCATGGGCTACATCTGTGCAGGGGTTCTAGGTTATCTCCAAGAATGGTCCTTGGTTAGAGTATCAGTCTCACAGAAGACCCCTTTGCCCAGATTTTTTGATTCCGTTGCTCTCCTTGTGGAGCTATTGTCCCCTCCAGGTCTTTCATCTCCCCCTTCTTTCATAAGATTCCCTGCATTTTTGTTGAAAATTTTAAAAGATTTATCTGTATGTTATATATATAGTATTCTGCCTATATGTAGACCTGCATGGCAAAAGAGAGCACCAGATGTCCTTATAAATGATTGTGAGTCATCATATAGTTGTTAGGAATTGAACCTGGCCCTCTAGAAGAATAAGCAGTGTTCTTAACTTCTTAGCCATCTCTCCAACCCTCAGCTTGAACTTTCAATCATCATTTGTTTGGATCATTTTATAGTCTAGAAAATTATATAGATTGGTACAAGGGACGAACTTTTAAATTAAGCATTTTTTATTTAAATATTTTATTTTTAAATTTATTTTTCTTTTTTAATTTACTTTACATCCCAAGGATGCTACCTCACAGTTACCCCCTTCCTCCTTCCTCTTTCCTATTTCTCCACTTCCAGGAAGGTTGAGTTAACCATTTTTTTTAAATTTGAGTCTCTGATCTTCTTTAGCTTAAACTGTACTCAATGGTAAAAGTAATTTGTACCATGGAATTAATTTAATACAACTACAAAGTATCAGTAGCAATGGCTATCAAATATAATGACTGAAAAGTTTATTGTAACATTATAGGCAGACAGTTCCTAGTACAGTACATGAGAGACATCATGATCATAACATGTGTGCTTCTCTTGAAAGCTATTTTTATTTGAAATGATAAATTACTTCTTCCCAGACTACTAATTACTTCTTTTCTGCTTAAAATGCTAAAGTGGAATAGTTTCTTTTAAAACTTTTTTTTTCAATGATGCGTCTTGAAATCAAGGAATAGAAAGTATCTGGATTGTTTAGCCACCAGCGTTTGACAAAGATGAGCACACTGTAAGGACAGAGAATGCATTTGAAAGTATCTTATACTCTGGCCCATGACTCACTCTTTGACATTAATTCTTCTCTATAAGGAATTAATGTACTGAAGAATCAATATGCTTTCAGACATATTCTACATCACGGAGTTTTTTTGCTAGTCAGTTTTTTTTTTTTTTCATTATTAACAACTGTGTCAGCAATCTCCCAGTTTATCCAGCCGTATTTGAATTTATTCTTTCATTTTAGTTCTGACTGTTACACATTACTCTAATGGTCATTTATAACTTGATTTTCCAAGAAAGCATTAGGATCCTGTATGAAGACTCAGAATCCTGGAAAAGAAACTAATTTAAGAAAGATATGGTCTCTACATACATTCCTATGGGGTAAATATTGTGGATGACTCTGTATTTAATTGAGTTTACATTTGACAAACAATATTCCTCAAGATTCTAAAGGTATTCTAATCCAAATCTGCTCCATAATATTTTTCATTGTTGATAAATATGTTTCAGCATTTTTGTACTAGAATCCCATGTTTCAATAATTTAAAACTTTTAACTGTATGAACTTATCTAATGTCCATTTAATTACATTAGACTTAAGTTTACTTTGTGTTTCATGTGTTACCTAAGACACATGAGTGAGATCAGACTCTCACCCACTAATGAGTCAGGATTCCTTTAAAAAGTTGTTGAGTCTAGGCATGCAGTAGGGGAAGCACAAGCCTAGCCTAGGCTGCATTTTCCTGAAAACCAGGAACTGCTCTGAGAATGAGGATGTCACATTAATAAGGATAACACAAGGATCACGTTTACAAGACTGCAACCAGCCAAGTACATAACAACCAGAACAGGAAAGTTATTTTTTAAAATTATGAAACACTCTGCTTTTCCAGATTTTTTTAATTTTTTTATACTTTTATTAATTATAGTTTATTCATTTTGTATCCTAGCTGTAGGCCCCTCCCTCATTCACTCCCATTCTCACCCTCCCTCCCCTATCTCCTCCTATGACCCTCTCCAAGTCCACTGATAGGGGAGGTCCTCCTCCCCTTCCATCTAACCCTAGCCTCTCAGGTCTCATCTCCTTCTGTGGACTGGAAAGGCTGCTCTCCCCTCAAGGGGAGCTCAATCTCCAAGTGGGTACCCTAGTAAAGGGAACAGGGACTATCTTTGACATGCACTCAGTGTCTTTGAGCATTTCCAGATTAAGGTAAAGGCTTACAAAAAATACTTATGTATAATTGTCAAAAGTTGAATTTAAACTGATATAAAGTAATAGTACTGTAACAATGTTAAAGCCACTACACTGATAGTTGTGTATTGATCTAATGACAATATGCCCTTCCTGAACAATACATACAGCAAGACAGTGAAGCAGAAAGTTCTAAGCATAGCCCTTTACAGAAATAAAAATTCAAGAATTACCCATGCATCAAAATAACTATATGAGAAATCAGAGAAGAGACAGTGTCCTGGGTGACAAATCCAAGAACTCTCTTATTGAAACAGGTAAAAGGACTATTCATTCCATGTTATGGACACCACCCACCTGACCACAGCATCACGGGAGACAATTGTAGGCATGTGACTCATCCCAAGAAAGGAACGTTAAAGGGGCTCACACTTTCAACATTCTGGAAGTGGTGGGGAGAGACAACAGAATAACATAATGTCTAGATGAACATGATTGTAGCAAAATGTAGAAATGTATGTATGAAATCAACAGAAAAACTTTTAAAAAGAACTAATATTCCAAGTTTCCTCATCTTCATAGAAACCAACCTCATGGTGTATTATACACATTGAGCTCATATATATACAAACATTTAATGAAATAATCAGTTTACCCATCATTAAGTTTATTAATAGGCCAAAACAAATTCATAAACATAGATACATAAATATTTTAAAAACTCAATCATTCTTTAAAAAGATCATCCACACTAACTAATTAAAAGTTACCCCCAAAATGCAAGGATGATTTAAAATATCCATAAGTATGAATAACTATATTAACAGAAGGAAGAATAAAAATTGTATAACACTACCAATATATTTAGAAAAATGTGGTCATACTTCAAAAATCTCATGATAAAAGCACTCAATAAATTAGGGATAGAAAAATTATCTCAACATAACGAAGGATATATATTTAAAGTCCAACACTAACATCATACTCCATAATAAAAGAATTAAAGTATTTCCTTCACATTTTCACAAGAGGGCCATTCTCGCTATTTAATATAGCACAAGAAATACTAGGAAGAACAATAGACAAAAGAAAAAACATAAAATCATCTTTGCTTACAATTTGCATAAACTTAAATATTGTTTCCAGAAAAAATTTTAGAGGTTAATAATTTCAGTAAAGATTTCATTAGAATAATCTATTGCACATTAATGCAACAACAACAGAAATAACATTAAAGGATTAGAAATAATGATAACAGAATCAACAAAATTGAATAATTAGAAAAAAATTATATACCTTATATACCGACATAACATCATTAGTAAAGAAAGCATACAAGAGCTGACCAAATAAAAAGATACTATGTGTTCATGGGAAAATTGTTTTTCAGATAGCTACGATACCCCAAATATACAAATGTATCATCGTTTTAGGTTGCAGTTCTGTAGTTTCCTACATAAAAATAAATCCTTAGATTTATTTGGAGCCATGAAGGACTCTAATTAGTCCAAATAATCTTGCTTGTTGATATTTGTTTTGTTTTGTTTGTTTGTTTTTCAGGACAGGATTTCTCTGTGGAATCCCAGCTGTCCTGAAATTTGCTCTGTAGACGAGACTGATCTTGAGCACAAAGATCCACCTGCCTCTGTCTCCCGAGTGCTTAGATTAAAGGTGTGTGCTGCCATGCCTAGCTAGAATAAATAATCTTGAGCTAGAATGAAGATTACATCCTTACAGTGCTTAGATTTAAAATCACTTCAATAATAGTAAGCACAGCAGGTTAAACTAGAATAAGGACAGAAGCACCATCAAGTTTAAGGAAATACAGTGTCTAGAAATAAATCTGTGCATATAAAGGTAAATGATTTTCAATAACTGTGTCATAACACCACAATAGACAAGACAAGGAAACTTTGTTTACCTCTTTTACAAATAGCAATGGCAAAATGAGATGTTATGTTCAAAGGGATGGAAAGATGAGTTTTGCTTTTGTTTGGTTAGTTTTGTGTGAGGAGTTCTGCATAGTTGTTACTGGTGTTTCATAACCTTGATATGTATTTTTCCTTACATATATGTCTAAGAGCTTCATGAATTCAGATCCTCCACCAACTCTTCAATAGATTAAACAGCTTAGACATTCTTATAATAAATTAAAAACAGAACCATGGGTTCACAATCTCATTTCTTGGTACTTGCACAAAATAGTTACAATCAAGACTTCAGATATTTGAATTCCATGTCCATTGCCAGAGCATTCACAATAGCTCAAGGAGAAAGCAAACCAAATTTATGGATGAAGGTATTAAAATATGTGGGGCATACGCATATTGGAGTATTTGGATCAGCATGTTCACTGTTGCAAAGAAAGAAATTCTCCTGTAGATTACAGCCTGGATGATCCTATCTAAATAAATAAACCACTGAAAAAAATGACAAATGGGAGTTGGAGAGACGGCACTTGGTGTTGCAGGGAATCTAGCGTCAGTTTTTGGTAGCCACATGGCAGCTTATCAACTGTTTGTAGCCTAGTCACAGGAGGTCTGAGCTCTCTTCTGACCTGTGAAAGCACCAGGCACAACACTCAAACAAGCAAAACATTCACACACGTAAAATTAAAATAAATAACCCAAACTATTTTTAAAAGAAAAAAAAAACCAATTCAAGGTTTATTTGTTTAAAAATATCTGAAAGAAACCATTGAATGGTTTTACCATAGGCTGGGGAGGAGAGACAGAGAACATGAAGAATTTCCATCACGTGACATGGAGAAGTCCCCTTCAACGTTGTACTGCAATATGCACAAGAAATATTGCTCACATGGTGAAAATCACGGTATCTAATTAAGCGCACATTTCTACATGGAGACATATAAAGAGTTGTGTCTTAGGAATTTGGAGGAAGAGCCTGTTCAGAAGGAGAAGGGATAAACATCTCTGTCCATCTGCAATTTAGATGGAGAAAAAGACCACAGTTTTGACCACAAACAGAGGCAACGTTTTGGGCTGTGAGGAAATCAACTATGAAACCTGTTCATAAATAAGAAGCAAATGGCTGTCCCTAGCTCACCGGGAGCAAACACGTGTGCTCACTAGTGCTACTAAAAGTCAAGTTTCTGGAGCTTAAAGGTACATGTCATAATATTAGCAGCTTTCTAACACCTAGTAGGGTGCCCGACACATGTTAGGCATTAGATAAATACAGTCTGAGTGAACAAAAAGCCTTGTGGGATTTTAGAATATATAATAAAGTGAGGAAGGAAATACGTTCAGTGGCTGAAGTTGACAGGAAAGACAAATTCTGCCTGGGGAACTGATTAAAGTCAGTTGCCTTGATTTTAGCTCCATCTTTTCATTCTTTTTCTTATTCATGAATATGAATTTATAAAATCTCAACTGAATGTACATTTACTTTGACTTGTGTATTTCTGGTTTATGGAGGCTCAGTATGTCCAATAACACAAAGGAAATACAATTTACAAAACCCTCTGGAAAAATTGCACCAATATACTGCTGAACACATCATTAGTAAAAAGAAATATATTCTCATTACTACTCCTGGAGATAAGTGAATAATGTATTTATAAATATGACTTTAAAATAGTAAAATGAGTATTCTTTCTTTTTATATAAAAATATGGCATATTCATTTCAGAAATGCTCTTAAATTTATTGATGCTCAACACATATATATTTCAGATATTAGCATCCTTTTTGCCAATTTAGACAACTCTACTTTGTATTTTAAATTTTCTTTAAGTATTTTGATAAAAGCTATACCAATTTATGGCTTTCATTTTTGCATTTGAAGCCTACTTCATTATTTTATACATAGTAGCTTTCAAATAATTGTAGATTATTTTATACAGTGTGTGCAACTGATCTATTGTTAATGGTTTTTAGTTTTCCGTTTATGTAGTATTTTAAGAGCTAAGCAGCCACTTTGTACTAATTCACATTGTCTTTGCATATAAACATGCAAATGAGAAAATGATATATGTGTGTTTCTATATACACTTATATATGCAGTGACAGATCTATTAATATTTATGTACCTAATTTGCCATGGCCCTACACAACATTCAATCCAAGAGAAAGTGGTTTTATTTCATAGTCCTTATAAAGCTGATATTTCATTCTTACTTTATAACTTGAGATACTAATTCCCATGGATGCTTTATCAATTGTCTTTAAAACAGTATCTTCAAAAATCCAGCTTGTGGTTATTAGCTTGTTTTTGTTGTCAAACTTCATAAAGAATTATAAACGTCAAATAAGACATTCTGAACTTCAAAGAGTTGTCAAAAACAAAGGTAAGGACTGAATTGCTGCTGTTATTTTGTTGTTGTTGGATTTTTCAATTATCTTTGTTATGAAACCTATGGTGAAAATACCTGACATTTCAAAACTTCCATCATCTTAGCAACGGTATCTCTTCATTGTTGGGTGGCTATTGCTGTTTTGACAGAAAGTCCCTCTGTGAAGCGCATTCTGCACTCACACTTAACATTGGTCTTTCTCCTTCAGTCTCCCAGACACAGGATTATAGGTGAGTGCCCCATGCTGTCCAAGGTACCACTTGTTATAGTAAGGAATTATGTCAATTGACAAATTCGGGAAACATCCATTCTGCCACCCAGCCTTCATGAAGTGTTTCCACTCTGTACAGTAACTTCTTTTCTCTTTCCAGTGTTGCCTCCAATATTCAGTACAGAATTCATTACACTTAAAAATTAACATACTTAATTGTTTATACTCCTGTTTCTGGAGTTTAGTGGGTAACTGCTATAATAACTCTTAACACTTGTAAAATCCAGACTGATGTTACAAACACCTTGAAAATTGTGTCCGAAATGATGGACTAGACATGGTCAAAGCTTATTCCAGATCCCCTTAACCTTGAACAGCCTAGAATGTCCTATTGTAATTACTATGTTTGTAAAATTTAGATTGCTGTATTACAACCCTTGAGTTCATTTTCTGTTGGCCCTCTACTGCTGGGGATGTGGCCTACATTTAAGAATAGTTTGTTTCTAGTTCCATCCCTTTGCCTGCAGAAAGACATGCATAGTATACACCACTTATAAGCTGATATTAGCCTGTAATATAGGATAACCATACTAAAATCTACAGACCTAAAGAAGCTAAAAAAGAATGAGGACAAAAGGGATGGTGCTTAAATCACTCAGAATGGCAAACAGGATAGACATCAGAAGCAGTGGAATAGAGGGAACAGGATTGGAGCCTACTACACAGGGTCCTCTAAAGGCCCCACACAACAGGGATAGAAGCAAATGCTGAGACAGCCAAATGTTGGGCAGAGCACAGAGAGTCTTATGGAAGAAGGGAAGATAGACAGAGAATGAGAAGACAGGAGCCCCACAAGGAGGCCAAAAACATCTAAAAATACTGACCCCAGGGTTTCCTGCAGAGACTGATGCACCAACCAAGGACCATGCGTGTAGAGAACCTAGAATCCCTGCTCAGATGCAACCAATAGGCAGCTCAGTCTCCATGTGGGTACCCAAGTAAGGGGAACAGGGGCTGCCTCTGTCATGGACTCGGTTGCTTGATCTTTGATCACCTCCCCTGGCGAGGCGGCCGTGCTAGGCCACAGGGGAAGAGGGTCCAGGCAGTCCTGATAAGACTTGATAAGCTGGGGTCAGATGGCAGGGAGACCTCCTACTTTCAGTGGACTAGGGGAAAGAGATAGGGGGAAGAAGAGGGAGGGTATGGGAGGAGTTGAGGGAGGGGCTACAATCAGGATATACAATGAATAAATTATAGAAAGAAAGAAAGAAAGAAAGAAAGAAAGAAAGAAAGAAAGAAAGAAAGAAAGAAAGAAAGAAAGAAAGAAAGAGAAAGGAAGGAAGGGAGGGAGGGAGGGAGGGAGGAAGGAAGGAAGGAAGGAAGGAAGGAAGGAAGGAAGGAAGGAAGGAAGGAAGGAAGGAAGAAGGTTTGTTTCCCCAGTGAGACTCAGACTCCCTGGAGAAAATTATTTTTTTTTATGTGCAAGTGGTTGCGACTGGAAGGTAGCTTCTGGGTTGGGTTACAGATGGGACATTTGTCCACTTCTCCTTTCAGCTCAAGGACCCCTCTGTTGGAGCCTCGTGCAGGCCTGTGCGTGTCTTCTCAGTCTCTGTGGGTTCACATGTGGATCAGTCCTGTTGTTTTTAAGCCTTATTTTCACCAGCAGCCTTCAGTTTTCAATATATCCTCAGCTAGGGGTGGAGTTTCATGAGGCCTTCCAGCTTCTCTGCTGATTTCAAATAAAAAAAATATTGTTATTATTATTATTATTATACAATTTATTCACTTTGTATCTTGGTTCTAATCCCCTCCCTCATCTCCTCCGTGTCCCACCCTTCCTCCCTCTTTTTCCTTTATCCTTCTCCCCTAGCCCACTAATAGGGGAGGTCCTCCTCCCCTACTATCTGACTCTAGCCTATTAGGTCCCATCAGAACTATATGGATCCTCTTTCTCTATGGACTGGCTAGGTCTCGCCTCCAGGGAGAAGTTATCAAAGAATAGGCAACCGATTTCATGTCAGATTGTCCTGCTTTATGTGCTTTGAGCCTATATCCATGGCCTCTACAAGTTTATGTATTCAACAACCCTGTCAAGCCTGTGAGGTTTTTAGGAAGAAATATCCATAGGTTTCAAAACTGAGTAACCCATACCTCACACTGTTTGGTTTTGTTTTTTATTTTTTGATATCCTATGATATCCGATAGAAGCATTGTCCCCTAGTTACAGGTTAACTCCGTTTGAACTGCTTTATATGTTTGTATATTTTTGCAAACTTTCTCTTTTGCATACTGCATTAGAAGTATTATCACCAGAAGTATGATGCATACAGGGGATAGTACACATCACTCTTAATTATCTTTCTTATACACAACAGTTGAATTCTTATTTTTCTAAATATCTGAACTCATTAAATTATTAGCATATGTGAAAAGTCCCTTAATTTTGTTTGTAAAATTTGCTCTTTCTATAATAGACACAAAAGCGAAATGACAACTTTTCAATTGCAGTTTTAACATAATATATCCCTAAATTTTTGTCATGGTGCATATATTACACATGGTTCCATTCTGCATCCACAGAAAGAACTATACACTTAATTTAATATTATCATTTCTCTTTAAAAACTACCTTGATTCAAATTCAGCTATCACCAAAATGTTTCCCTCGCTACAGTTACCATGTTACAGTCACACAGTCTTCCCTATTCATTTAGCTTCTTTTTTCAAACAAGGTCTGATACTAAGGTGAAAATTTCAAATACAGCACAGATTGGCATATTCAAAATGAAAATATAATCATAATTCAATTAGTGTTTATACCAAAACTCTGACTATGATCAGTGAAGAAGACAAAAAAAAAAAAGCTAAAGGGTAGTAAATGTGATGACAACATGTGAACTGTCATTGCCTGAATTATTACCATTTCACTGTAGTAGGAAACAGAGAAGACAACACTTTTTAAGTTTTTATGGAAAATGAAGAATCAAACAGAATTTTTGAGACTTTAAAGTGTTGGATAATAAACTAAATCTAAAGAACAAAACTGTACCTGTACTTTTGAGACAAAATCTCACCGTATAGCCTGGACTTTCTCAAACTCATGTTGCTCTTGACTCTGCCTCTCAAATGGTAGGATTGCGACCATGTGCCACCATACCTAGACACAGCCTATTTATTAACACCAGCCGCAAAAAAAAAAAAAAAAAAAAAAAAAATTAATCATTATGACACTTTGAATTTCTTAATTCTGATTATCAATTATCCTCTCAAAGAAGGGCAAGTATTTTCAATCAAAACAAAATAATAGTAATTTAAAAATCAGTAATTGTTACACCATAGATAGGAGAGACAAAAAAGTGCAAATTACCATCTTTTTTAATTTAATTTTATTTCTTTATTATTAGTTACATTTTATTAACTCTGTATCCCAACTGTATCCTGCTCCCTTAGTCTCTCCCAATCCCAACCTCCCTCCCTCATCTCCTCCCTGCCCCTTTCCAAGTCCACTGATTGGGGAGGAGCTCCTCCCCTTTCATCTGACCCTGTTTTATCAGGTACCTTCAGGACTGGCTGCAAAGTCCTACTCTGTGAACTAGCAGGACTGCTCCTCCCTTGGGGGTGGGGAGTTCAAAGAGCCTGGCAGGCAAATTACCATCTTTAGGGGAAAAATTTTATCTGTAGCATATACACTAGTACAATGGGTGAAGGCGCGGAATGTCACAATCTCAATTACGTGTGTCTTACACATAGAAGCAGTTGTTCACATGTACTGATCCACGCAGGTGTTTATTAAACATGTGTTTGTTAGCTCCTGCCATGTGTCCATACTGTGCAAACAAAGCCCTGAGCCAAATGTGTTAAGCAGTCCTGTAGAGAGAGCAGCAGCATGGACGGAAAGACATAATTATCATCGGTATACAGTAGAGGAGTTGATGAGCTCATGAGAGAGGTGTAGAGTAGGTGCCTGTTCACAGAGGCAGGAGATTATCCAGAACTCAAAATCGGAATGCTTCCTCACCAGACCAATGTCCTTGGGACATTTGTCAACCCTGATGTATTTACTTCACCAGTGACCACATAGATCATAAAATGATTTAAAAAAAAAGGCTACTTTTTTATGCTCAAAAAAATGTTCTGCAGGAGTAATGATAGAAAACTGCACCCATGAGACATGTCATGAAAGAAACATAGCTTTTTCCATAACTGTATGTATCAGCTCACTGAAACATGTTGATTCTTCTCTTCCTTTTTGTACCAAGTCCTAGCTATCTCCCCAAGTCTGTGATTCTTTTCACAGAATGTAAATTCTTCCGATAACATTTAGTCAACAAAATGTTCAAAAGTGCTCATTTTACTCTTACTTTTATTGTTTTTTTATTATTATTAACAATTTATTCACTTTGTGTTCCATTTGTAGACCCTCCCTCATCTTCTCCCAGAACCACCTCCTTCCCTCTTTCTCTCCTATTCCTCTCCCCAACTCCACTGATAGAGGAAGTCCCCCTACCCTACTGTCTGACCCTAGCCTATCAGGTCCCATCAGGACTGTCTAGATCCTCTTCCTCCGTGAGCTGGCTAGGTTACTCCACCAGGGAGAAGTGATCAAGGAGCAGCAACCAAGTCCATGTCAGAGACTGTGTCTTTTTCCCTTACTAGGGAATCCACATGGAGGCTGAGCTGTCTATGGGCTACATCTGAGCAGGGGTCTAGGTCTTCTCTATGCATGGTCTTTGGTTGATGCATCAGTCTCTGTAGTCCCCCTGGGCCCTGCTGTTTTTGGCTTTGTTGGTCTCCTTGTAGGATTCCTGTCCCCTCCAGGTGCTTTTATATTCCCTTCTCCCATCAAACTCTCTGGGCTCTGTCCAAAGTTTGGCTGTGAGTCTCTGCATCTGCTTTGATACCCTGCTGGGTAGAGTCTTTTAGAGGACATCTGTGATAAGTTCCCATCCTGTACCTTCTCTTCTACCACTTCTAAGGTCTAACCTGTTTTTCCTTCTGAATGAGAATTAAGTTTCTTCCCTAGGTTCCTCCTTGTTGTTCAGCTTCTTTATTTCTCTAGATTGTAAAATGTTTATCCAATATTTATGGCTAATATCCACTTGTAAGTGAATATATACAGTGTGTGTCTTTGCTACAATCATAGGCTCTTGATTAAAATGGTGTGATGAGAAAGAGCAATTCTTTTTATTCTCCCTGTCCTCTCCTGGTCCCGTTTCTGCTCCCCTTTCTTCCTTATATTCAAATGAACTATTCCTAAGGAATTGTAACTGAGGAAGAAGAGTCAAGAGAAGAGCAACCTACGTGGCAGTGTTGTCTTCTAAACTTGGACATAGAGTATTGGCTCGGCTGGGCCTGGAAGCCTCTAGCAGTTCTTCAGAAGCCCTGTGTTGGTGTAATACTCCAGGGCACCACTTACTCTCTCCCTTAGCCTCTGATAGTGCAGATCCAATCAATATAACTGTACTTTCAGTCTGATAATGCCTCCAAATACCAATGACCCCATTTTATGTGGTCTCTGATTCAGATACATCTCCTGGGTACAAGCCACTTCTGGCACAGCCTCATCCCATCAGCTGAGTTTGCTATCACAGTCATGCCACACAGCCTCGCCACACCCCTCATTGTGCCTATATTTCAGATTGTTCTGATCTTTACTGCAACCTATAATAATTACCTCGATCCATAAGTTCACTGGGGTCTTCATTACTGAGCCAGATTATAAATAATAAATTCATTCATGACTAAAGTCAAATTACTACATATTGATTTAAGTTTTCTTATCAAAACATGATATAAATCATTTACAAATCAATGAGTGCCAGTGGGTAGAACGCTAAACTTTTGCATTTTAAGACATCAATATATGAGATAAACAATTTTCTATTGTTTACCTGATGTCATTTGCTGCAAAGATTGAAAGCTACAAGCTCTGTTTGTATGCATACTGTCAAAGTAAGACAAACTTCAGGTAGTGATTTTACTAGTATGTAAAAGCTGAAAATATAATGGCATTCAAATCTAATATTTCCCTCTAACTAAAACTAAAGGTACTTTCTGTCAATGTTGGGATGGCCACTATACTGTCAAGTCTCATTTAATAAAATGAAGACATCAAAGCAAGGTTTTCACCATCCAAAATGTTCATCTTAATTCATCTAAGTTTTAAAACTTAAATATATTTAATTCATGAAATAAAATTCCTGCTTTTACAGAGCTTTCAGAAGGCTGTTTTAAAATACTAGTCATTTGAAAATAAAAGTAGGTTATGTGACATTACATACTATAAAATTAGCATCACTCTTGACAGAGGGATTCAATGTTGTCTCCATCACTGTAGTTCTGGGTGCCATTTACAGAACAACAGTAAGCATATATGAAATATTTTCCTCTGTGTCTTTTATACAAATAAAATAGATATAATCTCATTACACAAGTGCCATCTTTGGAAGATCAATATTTCATGCTGTCATAGATCATCATAAATATTCTTTAAAATATGCTCTGCCTTCCTTACCGTAAAAAGTATTGTTTTCTTAAAACAAAAAAGTAAGTGTGTTCTGGATATAGATTTTAGATTATTTCTGTTCTACATAAGCTAGCTTGTATTTGTCTGAGTATATATAATGAAAATTCACAGAAATTAGATCTGCAGTCTAGTCGTTTCCCTTTCATCTTTTTCACAGAAAGGATAGAAAAGCAGCTTATACTTCATGATGAATCCTATTAGAAAATTAAAAGTTATTGCAACACAGATGAAGAATGGAGTTCTTAAAAAACCTGTTTTGTACTATTAGAATGAAACTATGTAACTATGTAATATAAAAATTTCAGAATTTATAGCAAGAAAGGAATTCACAGACTCTTCATTCTGAGCAAGTGTCAAATTAACAAAACAATCTAGAACCCAAATGAAATTTCATTACTAAAAGAAATGTAATGGAAACCCCATTTACAAAGTGACTTCTTAATGTAAAGTTTGGGCTATAATAGAACATTTGTGTTAGATAATCAGCAGCTTGAATCTGTACCGGTTTATAAATAAATCAAAGCAGAAATTTTTAAAAAATAAAAATAAAGCAGCATCATTCTCTTTGTCCCAAACCTTGGACCATAGAACTATGTGGAGGGCTCAGCAGTCCCCACAGCCCACAGTATGTTTGAAGTATAAACACTAGAAACTGTGAATTAATATATGCTCCTTCCTCTGGAGTTTTCAAATATAGGACCAAAAATAACTTCCTAAAATTTAAAATAGAGAAGCCAGACTAGAAGAAAATCACCATTAAGCATCATTAAATTGAAAAATACATAAATATAAGTTCTTAATAGAATTCATTAGCAAGTCTAATCTTCTGAGGGGTAGATTATGGATGGATATACTGATGAAAAATTATAGATAAATAGATGGTTGATAAATAAATAAATAGATAGATAGATGATATAGATACATAGATAATAGATGATAGATGGCAGTAGATGATCAGAATGATAGATAACAAGATTGACAGATTATGATTTTTGACTAATTGTAAAATTCATATGAGAAATTTCTGCATCAACCATAAGATTCTTGAAAAAAATGTTTATAATCATTTGGTTTATATAAAATTATATTACTAGAACAATTTAATCTTAAAAAACAGTAACATTGTGTAGCAGTCAACCTGAATCTCAGACATGGGAGATGTTCAAGCAAGAAGCTTGCATTCAGTTCATAAACAGATGCTCCAGGAAAGAACCATACTCTTCCGTTTGTCCGACTGTAGCTAGGGAGAAACAGCTGCTATTTGAATCAGGAAAACAGCAGAGAGCAGCCAGTCCTGTTCCTGGGGGAAGACAATTTCCCTTCAATGACAATAGGAAGTTTGATTGAATCCAGTGAAACATTTGTTTATGTGTGTCTCTATTATGCTAGTCAAGAAGTTGGAATCTTGATAAGTAACGTCACAGTGGCACCAAGATTTCCTTCCATAGAAGTTAATTTCCTTTAGCAAATGACCAATCTATCAACTTTTTGCAAAACTCATCTTTACTTTCTTCGTGCAATACTTATAAACATATACATACATAATTTCCCCTTGAACAAATAATTCCTCCTTGTGTTAGTGTGAACTTAGCAAGCATATCATTCAAGTGCAATGTTGAATTCAAGTTGTAGCTTGAATTCAAATAACTGAGAAAACAATCAGGCATAAAATTATACCAAAGAGAACTTGCAGTTGGACCTGAAATGAGATGGCCCATTGAAAAGCACATCTTTCTGTAATATGCACGGTCCTAGCCTATCATTGGAGACTGATATTCACACAGTATATAAGGGGAAATGAAACAATAGTTGTAGAAGGGGACTCATTACTTTGATGAGGTCTAGATTTAATCAAAGAAAATGATTTACACAACTTTCCTGTTTGAAATTCTTACTAAGAGAGATATTGTAGAAGCCTATACTTTGGCTCTGCAAACAAATTTTGAACAGATTGATTTCTTCGGAGTGACAGTTTATAGAATGACCTTGCACAGCTTCTTTTTGGTTTGGTTTTGCATTTACAGCTCCATTATTAAATCTGTCTCATTTCTGAATTCTCTCCAGGACTGAATAAGTTGCTCTTTACAGACACTATGGGAGTTTGACAAGAGAATTTACAGAGTAGATTTTTTTTTTCTGCATGAAACTTGGAATCACAAATGCAATGTGTCTGTATCACAGAAATCTAAGTACAATGTCCTCATGGGTATCATGGGTAATGCAGTTGAAAGAGAAAAATCACCACCAGATGCCGGAATAAGATTGTGTGGAGCCTATACCATTTAATATGAGGACATCTTACCATATTCTTCCAAAGGACAGAAAAAAGGCATAAGGGTCTGCTTCCACGCAAATCTCTCAGACAAGCCGGTTTGAGAATAAAATCTGATAAAGACAAATGTCACAATTAGGTAAGGGACTATTTACAAAGGTGTAGAACCCAATGCATTGGAAAACTGTTGTTTCATGGTTGCTAATAACTACTTTAAATACTACACTTAATTTATTCTACAAAAGTGAAGCTGACGTAAGAGTAAATCAGGACACTTTCCTAGACACTCAGCTCCAATGGAAGAGCACTTATTCATATTAGTTCATAAAAGTAAAAGGCATTGTCTCTGTCCTCAGATAATCCACTGGCTCTTTTTCTTATTTGAGACTGCAAAATATTCACTTAATAATATAATCTGATGTACAGCCTCAAATTTTAGTACACTAAGGATTTTTTTAAAACTCTGGCTCTTAACAGATAAAATTTTTGATCAGAATATATTTGAAAAAACAAAGCAACCACAATTTAATTTCTTAAAAAAACAAGCAATCCTCACCCCCTCACCAAAAAAATACAGAAGTAGAGTAAAACATACAAAAAGCTCTACCAGTTAGCATCATAACATAGTGAAATAATTTTTATTATTATGTTCATTTAATTCTAATTATCCACTTTGTTCTAAACAGAGAAACTGGGCAGTTAGGGAAAATTCTTAATATAAGACAGTTCGGTTTTTTTTTTTTCTTGGTTTGTTGTTGTTGTTGTTTAATATTAGAAAGAGACTGAAAGCTGTTCGTGCTTTGTGAACACTATAAGCCCTTGAAGGGAAGAAATGTGGGCTCAGAGTAGCAGCGGGAGGACATGCCTGTTCACGTGCACCTGATCCGTGCTTTGAAACGCTGGCCCACAAGGCACCTCTCCATCTCCATCAGCCTCAAAGCCTCTGTTCTTCTCCAGTGACCTGAGGTTGATGCAACAAAAGGAAGTTATTCCAAAGCAATGTCAAAGGCCACTTGCTGCCAAAAATAACACTCTGCTAAAACTTGATAGCTAGAAAAGTAAAAGGTATTATTTGTATTGGTTTTTTTTATGTAGGACATCTTAAGGTCAACTGAAGCATTGTTAATTTGTGTTTGTTAATCCAAGGTGCAGGACTGCTGTTGCTAGACTACATGGCTAAGACATGGGAGAAATAGAATTATAGAACTTTTGGTTCCGGCAAGCCATAAAAATCCCTGACACCTAAGGCAAATATATATTTTTTAAAGCTGTCATTAACCCTTTCAGTACTCATGTTTCCTACACTGGGACCTCAGCCAATATTTCCAAGAACTCCTGTTGCTGTTGCTCCAATATTATTGCTAGTTCCTTTTTTTCTTTATAGAAAGTACCAACACATGTTGTATACTATAGCTTTGTATTGCGTGTATCTTTTAATTATTTGCAGCCAAGACTGGTTATAATGATCTTAACAAGAAATGTGAATTGTGAGTATGTATGCATGGTTGTACATATATGTATGTTTGTAATATAAAATACATAAATGATATGTATAAAGGGAGACAGCAATCATAGGAGCTTTCAGAAAAATCACTGTGATAATTACTTTGTGTAGACAACTTCAAGAAGTGGGAAAAGAGCTATCTGATTGAAAACAGTAAAACTCTAAAACTCAGTGCTTTAGTTTTCCAGATTTAAGTTGTGCTAATGCCATTTTCAGTTTTTTATTGTCATAGTAATATTTTTTTTTTGTTTCTCTTTCTAACAATACAGTGAAGCACGGGAAATTCTAGGTCTTATCTACAATTTGATCTGTTAATAGCCAACTGCCGTGATTGGTCACCCTACTATTTTTTTTTCCTCTTATGGAAAATAGTTTTCTTTTCTCACATAATATACCCTGATTGTGATTTTCCCTCCCTCCACTCTTTGCAGTTCCTCTCCACTGTCCAACCCACATGGCTCCAACTCTTTCTCTTACTAGAAAAGAAACAGGCCTCTATGGGATAACAATAAATAAATAAAATATACGATGATAAAACAATTAACACATTGGAATTGAATAAAACAAACAAAAATGAAGGAAAGGAGTCCAAAAAAAAAAAAAAGAGCATAAGAAATAAAGAAGCCCAGGCCTCTCATAAAATCACTAAACTGGAAGCCGTAATATATATGAAAAATAACTGTAGGGTGAAAAGAGAAAAGGATAGATAGATAGATAGATAGATAGATAGATAGATAGATAGATAGATAGACATATATACATATACATATTAAAGGAAGAGCCTGACATGACATTATGAGACAAGGAACCTCCAGAGACACCATTGAGTTGGATTTCTGTTGTCCTCCACTGTGGGGCAAGCAGCCTTCCTTAAGAGTGGCTTGTTTCCCACGTGAGATTTCCTTGGAGGAAACAAAATTTTCATCCCCAAGTGATTTACCAATAAGAGACGACATCTGGCTAGGGCTGGCATGTGATCCCTTCTTCTCTAGGACCCCAAATGATGCAGACCTCATGTAGGCCTTGTGCATGATGCCTGAGTTCATATGTTCATAGATTATGTTGATTTTAGAGGGCCTTGTTTTATTTGGTCACCCTGAAAATTAAAGAAATTATTTTTATAAATAAAAGGAATTTATTTATTTATTTATTTATTTATTTATTTATTTATTACAATTTCTTCACTTAGTATCCCCTCTGTAGCCCACTCTCTCACCTCCTTCCAGTTCCACCAACCCTCCTTCTCAAAAGAAGACATTTGTATATTTTGTCTTTTACTGTCTTTTGTTTGTTTTTTTTTTTGCTCCTGTCTTTGTGTGCTAGTTTGAGAACTGGTGAATTTTCTAGTCTTGATCTCTTTAAAATTTGGAAGTAAAATAGCTCACATCAAAATTTAATATTCATAGGTGTAGCTGATAGGTCTATTTAAAACACTATATCATATTTACAGCTAGCTATCTGGTCTTTTTGAAATCCTTAAGATTTGTAAAAAGGGGAGATGAAATATGCCTTGATTAGACAAGGAACAAATATTTAAATAAACAAAAGATAAATTAAAGAATGTGCTAGTGCAATTGTATTCATCTCTAGCTACCACTTGGCGTCATTAGGGGAGTCATGGAAAACTACCTCTGATGGGGCCCCACCCCCAAAAATCATAATCTCATTGTTCTGAGATGGTGCCCCGATATAGGTTTTTTGGCAGGTTCTTAAGATAAATTTATTATCTAGCCTAATGTTTACCCATGAGTGTTTGTATTTTGCGTGAAAATAAATAAGCTGAACCCAAAACAGGAAAACCAGAAGCACAGAGCGCTCTTTGATTGTTGACTAATGATGTGGCTTCTTGTATTTAAACACTGAAAACATGCCCATATATAATTGGGACCTTGGATCTTCATTTACCTTGGTTGGATGTTAAGAACCATTAGGTCAGCTGATTGAAAAGTTGTATGTTGCAAATTACTTGAGTAGCAATAGTTAATGTTCACAGTACTTTCATTTGTTTTATACCAAATACAATAACTTGCCTCCATAGACACAGGCATGGAACCATGCATCAGAATTGATTTTTTTAATTAGATAAGGAATGAGAACAAATTATCATCAGTTCGGCCATCTCTAAATTGAAACCCAAGGACATGCATAAAGAGAGATGAACATCTGAACGAATCCCTAATAGGATATGAAGACAACCTCTTAAAGGAAACGTTTAAATTCTTCAGGTCAATACGGCCGAATGTTCTAATGTACTGATTTCTCAGTGACCCATGTCAGGGGATGAGATAAAGCTAGTCTTATAGTAGTGAAAAGAAAATCAATACCTTACAGACATCAATGAACAAGTGAACATTCTTAATGAAGTTTAAAAAAAAAATGACACATACTGTTTATTCCTTAAGCAGGTTCTTAAGCTGAACATCCCTAACACCTAGAAACTCTTAACATAGCATTTGTATCAAATGCTAATAAGAAGTTGCTCAGGTTTATTTGTGCTGTAAGATATACGCAAACTATAGAAAACAAAGATGTTAGTGAGTGGGGCCAAAAGGTAAGCAATGAGTCTGTTCGTAAGAAACGGTAAAAGGAAAATCTAAGCCAACTTGACAAAAATAAATTGAAATGTATTATGGATCTATCCCAGTGAATCAAGAATGGAAATTGTTATCTCCTCTGCCATTGGCAAATCACCTTGTTGCTTGTGACTTGATTTTAGATTGTAATATTGAATCAAAAGTATACAAACAAAATTATGTTTGTAATGTTATCACTGTTGTTCATAATGGTTTAGATGGTTGATCTAATTAAAACAAGGTTCAGTATTAAGTTATAGTAACAAACTACAAACTCACAATCTAAGTTTATTAGTTGAAAATGCATTTCTGAAATTTATACCATTGAAGACAATAGAAACACGTGACAAAGTATGTATCTTTTTATTGTGGATCCCAAAAATGTCCTCATGAAATAATTATATAAAAATAGGATCTAATATATCAACTATATACAAATAATTATTGTTTTACAAGAAAAGCCCAATACTACAGTCTTATGATTGGAAATAAGGAACATTTTAATGAAAATTTCCAAATAATAGTCTTTTATTTTTCACCTTTTGAACTGCAATAAAAACATAATTTAATCGTATACACTACCCAAATGTCTTGCACATGTTTCGATTTGATAGTTACCTGCCTGACCAGATAAAGATTAATGGGACATTTCAGCTGAACCCAAAACATAGTTTTAGCTCTGATTAGCAATAAAATGCCTACTGTTTTATAGTCTAACATACCTTGAACTTTCTCAACCAATTTAATGTCTGAAAAAAGATCCTTTTGTTCTGCCTCAGTGTCCATGACATCATCAGCTGTTGCAGGAATGTGTTTATCTCCAAGTCTCCAAGCTTGACAACTGCCAGTCTCTTAGTTAGTGGCAGGGTCATGTTTTCTGTAGGAAAAGGGGGAAAAGAGGAATTCATTCAGTTGTCACAAGAATAGTGAACCAATACGGAGACACAATACCTCACTCACTGAGAATGTCTTCATATCGCACATCTCTTTCTCAAAAAAAAAAAAAAAAACATTAAGAAAAGGTAGAGATCTCATCAAGATAGGTTAGGGTCAGATAGTAATCAAGGAGGACATCCCCATCAGTGGACAGGGGAGGAGACTAGAGGGATAAGAGGAAGAGAGGGTGAGACTGAAAGGAGTTGAGGAAGGGAGCCACAGCCAGGATACCAAGTGAATAAACTGTAATAAATATAAATAAATAAATAAATAAGATTACAAAAAAAAAAAGAAAAGAAAAGGTAAAGAATGAGTTTTAGTCCATAATGATGAGGTATAAATTGACAGTGCCTAACTGATATAGGAAAAGTAGCTAACTCCACCTTGCTGAGAACACTTCCGAGTGCTGACTAGGAAAGAAGAACACACACTAGTTAATCCACAGTGCTGCTCACTGGTGAACTTGCTCAGGAGCTTAAGAAAAAGTCCCGGGGTCGGGGATTTAGCTCAGTGGTAGTGCAAGGCCCTGAGTTCCTGTCCTCAGCTCTGGGAAAAAGAAAAAAAAATAAAGGTCCCTATGTCATCAGCACCACCAGATGCTACCCTATACAAAACAAAAACAAAAAACAAAAAAAAAAAAAAAAAAAACACCTCAGTTTCCGTAGTATTGAGATTCTGCCACATTAAATTAATAGCTAGAAATTCCCTCATGGTAAAATGTTGTTCTCAGTGATACCATTAGAACAAAGACACACAGGCACATCCCAGCTCTGTTGAGCCTATCCATCCGAGTTCCAACCTGGTTCTTCTATTCTAAACTTCAACCCAAAGGAAAACACGATTGTTTTGTAAGTCACCTCATTATTCTTGCAAAGCAAAACCGCTTCAACCTGATCTTTAACATTATTACTTGGACAAATGCATATGCATCTATTTTATAAATACTTGTATATTATGTAGAAGATTCCTCACACGATAGCAGTTAAAGGGAACACAAATCATCTGAAGCAGTCCTGCAGAGCGTTTACCTTTAAAAGCCCTTCAAACTCACTGCCATCTCCCTTAATCTACTGCATGATGCTGAATGATAACGAAGCCAGATGGTTACAAGGTTCGGGAAACAAACAAACAAGAGCGGAGGGGCAAGAGATTAGGAATTGACTAATGCATCCAATACCCAGCAGCAGACCCAGGTAGGCTAGTATCCAGGTGTTCGGTCTAAGGCTCTTTCACTAAGCAACAGATTAATGGGGCTCAGAGCAAATGGTATTTTCCAGGACTTTTGAACATCAAAGATACTTATCTATTAGAGATGGAAAATTGTGAAGTCTCTCTGCTAGCAATAATATTTAAAATGTTTTTGAAAAGGATATTGAGGCTTTGGATAAACCCAAACATTAAAATTATTTGAACTGGTTTTCTTTACACACCTGTCTTATATAATACCTCATTTAAAATTTCAACTTAAATATTGCACTCCTCTCTCCAAATTATAAATACACAAAGGTCAAAAAGAAAGATACTAATATAGACAGAGCACATGCTTTCATGATCTCACACACTTACAAACACACAGAGAACATACACACTTGCACACAAAGCACATACATACAGCACACACACATAAGCACAGCTCTTTGAGAAATGTAACAAGTTCAGTAGGTACTTAGCCTTTGCAAATAGTAACAAATTCAGTAACTACTTGATGGATGATTCTGTGTATTTCTTTTTTTTTTTTTTTCAATGCAGTTTATTCAGGAACCTTGAACAATCATCTGACCCTGGGGAAAGCCAGCCCACAGCTTAAATAGCCTCTGGGTAGCCAACCCCAGCATGCCACGTGGGCAATGCAGATAGGTCCACATACATGGAAGCAAGCCAGATCCTCAGCCTTAGCCAAATGTGGAGTCGTTCGTGACAGAGAGCACTCACCATCGGGAAGGTGGAAGGCGGAAACCAGCTCCATCTTTAAGGCGCAGCATCACGCAGCTCTCTACAGTTCCCCCTTTTTGTTTTAGACGCATCAGGCAAGAGTAGAGGTCTGATCTCTGATATTAGAAATAAATTGGGACTTTGTACTGATGTTCATTTAGGTGTCATCCACCCAAAGAGCATCAGACCCGACCGATACCTTTTTCTCAGAGGTGGGACCTGGGGCATCAACCCGCATGCAACCAGACATGCTCTTCTCTGGGTCCAAAGCGGCTGACCCTGAGTGCAGAGCTTAGCCTCGCATCCTGAGCGTAACATTTTGGCTTTTTATGGTAGCCAGCCATGCTTGGGGAGAGTGTCCTGCTTCAATGGCTGTAAAGGCCTGAATGGTCATATTTTAAGGAAATATGGAGATAACAGATGAAAATTAGATATCTAGGACTACATAAAACTTGGTATCTCCTTTTCTCCTAAAGTCCCAGCATGACGTTTACAGGCTCAATTATGCGTTGCTATCAAAAGCTACTCACCCACAACAAAGCACACATCCCACCCATTCGTGAGTCTGAATTAAGCCACCTTGGATAAACCAAGATATGTAAGAAACTGGGCCTCTACCTCTTCCAGAATAGATGCTGTTTTTTTTTTCTTCTTTGTTCCTGCCCTTCACAAAGAATTCAGATATTGTAGGATACACTGGATGCTAAATGGCAAAAAAAAAAAAAAAAATATTGCCTCAAAGAATGCTTTCTGATTCTCCTGGCTTCCTTGTCAAGAGTCAATGACAATGACTCTTTACAGAAATGAAAGGGAAAATCAGACCAAACCCAAAATGGTCAGTAACTAAAACAAGTTATTTTTTGATTTACCTACATTTTCAATAGAATTATGATTCACTGTTTTACTGTAGATCGAGTGGACATAATGATAGAACACACACTGACTTGTTATATCAACTTTCTATGCTCAATCCTGCATCACCTTTCACCGGAAAAACACAGCATCTTGATAACTCATCTTCATAAATCTGTCTGCATACCCCTAAATGACATTTTCAATCTGTTAAGCACTATGCAATCATAACAGTTTCAAATTGCAAATCATATCACCTGACATTGTCAGGACTTTCCTTTGCAAAGCGGGATTCTTAATGTGAATTGTAAAAAGCTGCATTTTCTAACCATTTTCTGCAAGATCATCTCCATGGTTTCTGTTATCTGTTGTTTCATAACAGGGTGACCAAACTCTCTACGACTGAAATAACATAATCACTCATTTGCTTACAATTTTGAAATATAGGTTGAGCTTGAAAAGAACGACTCTTTCTTGCTATTTATGGCATCATCTGGGGTCACTCAACTGGGTCTAGAAGATCCAGTTTTATAATACTATGTTCACATGGCTAGAAGCATGGTGTTATGTTGGCAAAGCACATCACTGATCCATTATGTGCACCTCTCATTGTGGCTGGTTGGACTTCTTCAAGGCAAGACATTAAGATCTCCAAAAGTAAGAAATTGAA
Organism: Meriones unguiculatus; assembly: GCF_030254825.1. Lineage (NCBI taxonomy): Eukaryota > Metazoa > Chordata > Mammalia > Rodentia > Muridae > Meriones > Meriones unguiculatus. Next base: position 89,552,082 of record NC_083354.1, on the reverse strand, counting down.
GTGTAAAGTTTGATTTACATCCCTTATGATGAGAAATACATAGAGATGCTGAAAACACTCACATTTGTACACAGAGAAAACCCATTAAAACAAAGTCAGGTCACAATATATATATATATATGTAAGGTTAAAAAAATTCCCAAAGCACGGTAAAACAAAAACCTTTCAAAATATCATTGAGTTTGTTTGGTGGTGGCCATCTACTGCTAGCTTGGAGCCTACCCTAAGTGTGGTTGGTGCACCCAGTGAGACTCTTTTGAAGGAAACTAATTTTGTTAGCAAGTGGGTATCAGCTGGAGATATATTCTATATTAGGCATGGTTGTATGTGTGTACCTCCCCTTGCAATACAGAGACCCCATCTGGCTTTGGACCTGTGCATGCTGCCACAGTCTCTGTGAGCTCATACTGTGTTAGTCCTGTTTTAGCTAGAGGGCCTCGTTTCCTTGATATATTCCATTCCTACTGGCTCTTACAATTTTTTTTGTTTGTTTCCTCTTCCACAGAGTTCCCTGAGCTCTGGGGGTTGGGGTGGGGCAAGACTGATGAACAATGCTTTTAGGGCAGACTGTTCCAAGTTATCTCACTCTCTGCCCATTTTTCAGTTGTGGGCCTTTGTATTTGCTTAGATCTACTCGCGGAAAATTTCTCTGATGGCAATTGATCAATGACTTTAACTAAGTATGACTCTAGCTTTGAATCGCTCATGGGGACATTCTACTATCATCTGACCGAGGGTACTGAGAGGGCCTATAGGGAGATGTGTAAGCAAAGCTACTGAAAAGACGCTTTGTTTCTTTAACTATGTATTTGTTGGGTTTCAGAAACTAATTACAATGATCTTAATATGCCAGGATCTTCCTCACTGTTCTATTGCTGTGAAGAGACACCATGACAACACAACTCTTTTTTTTTTATTATTAATTACACTTTATTCATTTTGTATCCCCCCATAAGCCCCTCCCTCTTCCCCTCCCGATCCCACCCTCCCTCCTGTTTCTGCATGCATGCCCCTCCCCAAGTCCATTAATAGGGGAGGTTCTTCTCTCCTTTCTGATCTTAGTCTATCAGTTCTCATCAAAAGTGGCTGCATTGTCCTCTACTGTGGCCTGGTAAGGCTGTTCCCCCCTCAGGGGGAGGTGATCAAAGAGCAGGCCAATCAGATTATGTCAGAGGCAGTCCCTCTTCCCATTACTAGGTAACCCACTTGGAGGATTTGACTTACCAAAGCTGAATCAGGACCAGATAAATCAACTAAATAGTCCTATATCCCCCAAAGAAATAGAAGCGGTCATCAAAAGTCTCCCATCCAAAAAAAGCCCAGGACCAGATGGCTTCAGCACAGAATTTTACCAGACCTTCAAAGAAGAGCTAACACCAATTCTCTTCAAACTATTCCACAAAATAGAAACAGAAGGAACATTACCAAACTCATTCTATGAAGCCACAGTCACCTTGGTACCTAAACCTCACAAAGACTCAACAAAGAAAGAGAATTTCCGGGAATCTCCCTTATGAACATTGATGCAAAAATACTTAATAAAATACTTGCAAACCGAATCCAAGAACACATCAAAGATATTATCCACCATGACCAAGTAGGCTTCATCCGAGGCATGCAGGGGTGGTTCAATATACGGAAATCCATCAATCTGATCCACCATATTAACAAACTGAAAGAAAAAAACCACATGATAATCTCCCTAGATGCTGAAAAAGCATTTGACAAAATCCAACATCCATTCATGTTTAAAGTATTGGAGAGATCAGGGATACAAGGCACATATCTAAACATAGTAAAGGCGATATACAGCAAGCCTATAGCCAACATCAAACTGAACGAAGAGAAACTTAAAGACAACACAACTCTTATAAGAGAAAGCGTTTAATTTGGAGCTTGCTTAGAGTCTCAGGCACTCGGTCCTTCATCGTGGTGGGAGCATGGTAACATTCAGGCAGACAAGGTGCTAAGGTAGCTGAGAATTCCACAGAGTGATCTGCACACAGCAGGAAAAGAGAGAGAACATGGGCCTGGTGTGGGCTTTTAAAACCTCACCTCCAGTGACACCGTTTTTCCAGGAAGGCTACACCCTCTAAGCCGTCTAAACTTTTCAAATATTTCCACTTCCTGGTAGTTTAGCATTCAAATATGTGAGCTATGGGGGCCATCCTTACTCAAACCACCAAAGTCAGAAAATTAGCTATGGAAGTATATCCATATTAAAGAGACGGTTTTTTTTAAATAGGAATTTATAAACTCTCCATATATATAATAATAATATTTCTTTTGTCTTTTAAACTTTTCTTTTGACAATAATTACATTGCAAGTGAAATGACATACTGATATTTCGAAGAGTGCTTCTGTTTGCCATGTATTAACTACAGTAATAATTTAAAATTATTTGGAGTTGTAAATACAATAAAGAAACTCTCCTAAGCAGTGCTCTGGAGGGTTGCTAAATAACCTTAAAAATGTTTGTTTTATTATAGCTGTTAAATGTGTGGCTGGTTCACAAGTTGTCAAACAAACATGGTTCACTCAGTGCAGCAGATTTTTATTAAATTTTTAAAAAGAAGGTTCTGTCTCAAAGCACACAAATGGATAAGAAGTATATCAAGAATCAACATTTTGGTTAGTAAAAATATAGAGAGGCTTGTCAAACCTGTTTATATTTCAGGGATGATGTTTATAATGAACCAACAATCAACTGAGCTACTGAAATTCTTAATGAAAGATGAATCCCATTTATGAAACTATACCATTCGTAAGTACCTCTTAAAGAACATAAAATGCTCACACTACGAATTTTATGGGTTTTTTGTGCTAGATAATCTTTTATTTCATGTTTATATTGCACACTATGTATGATATATACCATATTAACTTGAATTATGTACTTTTTATTAAACCTGTAAAAATCTGCAGTAAGTTTGTATAGAGAATCTGCAGGAAGATGAACGTGATCACAAACTGGCTCCAGCACCCTTTGAAGGTCAAGTTTGTACAACTGCAGGAACTAGGATTTTTACTACACTTTAAGAAAGTAGTACAGTTATACGCACACACACAAAAAAAATTTTTTCTAAGTCTCAGTCTTCAACAGTTTGGCTACTAAAGTTACACTATATATAGAAATCATTAGAATACCACTCTTCCACTTTTTTGTTGTTGTTTCTTGTTTTTCTCTTCTTTTTATTCTTTTCACTTTGTTCCTGATTGGGAGACCCTGCTAAGAGCCTAAACACACTCCCTCACAGAGTGACAAGCCCACCTATCTTCCTCTTTTACAAGTTTCTACAAGGCCCATTCTTTGAGTTAATAGTTTTTAAAAACAATAATGAGCTGCCATGCGCCTCTGTGGAAAGACAGAAGGAGACTACATGTGTGTTTGCGGAAAGAGGGAAGGACACTACAGCGTTGTAGTGTAGGTAAGGATGAGGACCAAGAGTGTTAGAAGGAAGTGAAACGTTACTCAAGGATGTGGGGAAGCCTAAGAAAGCCTTTATCTCTGTTCCCATATCATCCGAAAGCAAGCTTCCGCATATGCTAATGCCAATGAAACCAGCCTTTTCAGAGGCTGTGTGGTTGCAACAACAACAACAACCAGATCAGGTAAACCAGAAATGATATAGCCAGTAATAAACATGACTAAGACATGAAAAGGGGTATGAGGGGCAGAAGCCCATCTAAATGCTACGACCCTTTCCTAGCAGGAGAAAAGCCCTGAGTCTGATTCTCGATACTAGAAAAGGAACAAAAACTATTGCCATTAAAAATAACAAGATTTAAAATGAGCGTGGTGATAGAATTTCTGCACGTAGAAAGCTGAAGCAGGCAGACTGTTAGAACTCCTAGACAAAACTATGATATAAAACGAGGTTCAGGCCAGCCTGGAGTACAGAATGAGACCCTACCTCAACCTCCTTTCCAAATGAAAAAAAATAAAATAAAATAAAATTAATATTTGGGTCTAGTGAAAAAAAGAAAGCAAAAGTACATTCTAAAGCTATTGCATGTTGTAAATGCATATGTAAGCACATGCAAATAAAAAAATACACAGTAACATCATGGGATGAATTGATGGACTTTTTTGACTCGTGATCAAATAACTTCAAATCTACATTATAAGAGTAAAACAACAGTACATAAATGATCGTTTTCACATGCACAAAAAGGTAATCACAGTAACTCTTTGCAAAGACAGAATAACAGCTCAATGTAGTAGACACCAACATGACTAGCACAGATCCCATTTGGAGAAGGAAAAAAAAAAAAAACAGACAAGTTTTGCAGCACAAGTGAAACAAGAGACTGTAAATTATACCCAAAGTGTTGGCCCAGAGTTCACCCTGGGCATTGTTTGGTTTTTGTTGTTGTTGGGTTTTTTTGTTTTTTGTTTTTTCCTTCCTTTCATTATCTCCAAATCTGCTGTTGCTGAAAACAGCATGCGATATTTTCTCTTCCAGTAAAGCAAAGTCTCCTATTCATCCACCTCCTCCGGCTGAGTCTCAAGTTCAAGGCAAGGTGCTGACTTAGCAGAAATGTCCTGGGGAATAGCAGTGACTTCTATCCCTAACCAAAGACGGTTGTCGTTTATATTCATCAAGGAAGTACTCCACAAACAGCACACTGTGTACCCAGGTCTCAGTCTGTTATTTGATTACTCAGCTTAATCCCATTAGACACTGATCTTTTAGGGAGCATAGAAAACTGCTGACAAGACGCCTCTGTGAACGTTCGAGAGTCCCTCTGCAAGGAGCATCCAAAGACCTGATTAGCCTCGGTAAGAACTGGTGTGTACACGTCCTCATATTTAATCAAAGAAAATATCAAACGGGAATAAAAAGCACCAGAAGTCGTACAGCAAAATCTTACAAGACACTGTGTCCGAGAGGGGCCTGCTTTTCTTTTCCCCTCTGGATGAAAGGATTCTTGATGAGTGTTTTCTCCATACAACGATTAAAAGCTTTAATCTGTCAGAAATCTTAATCTACAATGTATGAAGAACTTCCCATTTCTGTTTATCATAACTCCTCTATTTTCAGGGGTATGGATTAAAGTAGGCAAAGAAGGAAACAGTATGTTTGGTGATGTTCGTAAATTTTAAATGTCTTAAGGAAAAAATAGAGTCCACCATACGTAAGAGACCAGAGAATACGTTGGGGTTAAAGGCAATACTCGACGAAATCATGAAATTTCGTAGATGTTCAACAGTGGGGCTTTCTGTAATGATGAGTAAAGCATTTACTTAGGGATGGAAATGAATTTATCTGCACTTCAGCAACTACTATTAGAAAACTAAGCCAGATTCAAAAAGTCCAAGCTTCATGAACAATATGGATTGCTTGCTCATAACTTCTTTCCCTCACCGTTTACATGGGTCCAATGAATAACCTCACTCAATCTTCTATCACAAAGAGTAAAGTATTAGACAAAGCATTATCATATAAGTGTGTTTGAAGAAGACAAATCTTTTCAAACACGAGACACTTTTCTTTTTAATATAAATGTTCTTTTAACAAAATGGTGAGGAAACAAAATAATAAAGTTTTTGCAATTCTAATTTTACCTGCAAATTTTTTATAAAATTTGACAGACCCCATTTTTTAAAAAAGCTGGTAACATAAATAGTGTTTCTCGAATCAAAACAGCATATGACAAATGTCATCAAACAAAATGTTTATGATTTTCCTCTGTAAATTGTTAAACATATAAAAACATTTTTTGCAGTAGCAGGTAGGGAATCAACAATTAGGTAAACCATGCAAAATTTCCCTAAATATGTGAGGGAGAGAAGCCATGAAATTTTAGGATGAATTGCTTTTCCAGGAAAACAAGAGCAAAGCAAAGGAAGGAAATGTCATGAACCAAGATCCAGACACAAGGAAGTATATGGAACTAAGAGACAGATGAAAAGGAGCATTGGTGAGAGCCAGGGACCTGTGAGGAGACAGAACTCATCACAGAAGGAAGGTCTTTTGTGTCCTGGAAGGATGACATTCTGTACTGACATGGTGACAGTGTGCTTTTCATTATTTTTATATCTTTTCAATTACTAAATTACTATTGTTATGTGTTATATTGTTATCTAGAATTTTTTCAGTCTTTTTTTATTATCATTTATTATAATTTATTCAATTTGTATCCCGACTGTGACCCCTTCTTCCTCTCCTCCCAGTCCCACCCTCCCTCATTTTTCTCCCCCCTTCCCCTCCCTTAGTCCACTGATAGGGAAGGCCCTCCTCCTCTTCTATTTGACCCTACCCTATCAGGTCCCATCAGGAAGCAGGAGAAGTCAGGGAACAGGACAGGAGCCTACCACAGACAGCCTCTGAAAGACTCTATTGATAGAGGTACTGAAAAAGAGGCTGAGACTCAGAGCCAAATTTTGAGCAGAGTACAGAGAATCTAATGAAAAAAGGGAGAGATAGAAAGACCTGGAGGGAACAGGACCTCCAAAAGGAGACCAACAGAGCCATAAAAGCTGGGCCCTGGGACCCCTAAAGAGAATGATACCCCAACCAAGGACAATTTATTGAGAAGACCTAAAACCCCTGCTTAGCTGTAGCCTATAGACTCAGTCTCCAAGTGGGTTCCCTAGTAAGAAGAGCAGGGACCTTTTCTGGCATGAACTCAGTGGCAGGCTCTCTGATCACCTCCCCCTGGAGGTGGAGCCTTGCCAGGCCACAGAGGAAGATAATGCAACCAGTCTAGAAAAAAAATGATATTTAATAAGCATGCTTTGGACATTTGTGTTATCTTAGTTACTCTTCTCTTGCTGTGGTGAAATACTATGGCCAAGACTACTCATTTTTAAAATATATCTAATTGTCCTTTTGATTCCCAGAGAGTTAGTAGAGTCTATGACGACAGGAACAGCTCAGAACTTCTGATTTCTCTGCAAGAAATCAGAAGACAGAGACACTGGGGATGGAGGCTTTTGACACTTCAAATTCATCCCCCCAGTGGCACACCTCTCCAGTGAGGGCACATTCATATTCTCATCCTTCCTTTAAGACACACTAGCTGTGGAGGGAGTAGTCAAATGTCAAAGATTTATGGGGAACATCCATTCAAACCAGCGCTTGTGTCTTTGTTAAAATTCATTTAAATATTTGCTTTTTACGCAAATAACATATTTTGACAGTTGGAGGAACCAGAAGTTAGATTCAGTTCTCAGCTACAAAGTGAATTTGAGACTAGCCTGGGATAAAAAAAATAAAAAATAAAAATAAAATAAAATAGCTCTCTCAAAAAGAGAAAAAGAGAGAGTTGATAATCAAACAAAAACGATTGTTGAGAGGAATTAATAGCCTCAGTCACTTTGTTACTTAACAGATTGTTAAGTGGGAAACATTTAAGGTAGGGAACATGGGAGAAGAGTATTGATGGCTGTGAAGAAAATAAATTATTTTTTATTTTTTATTATTTATTACAATTTATTCACTTTGTGTCCTGGCTGTAGCCCCCCCCCTTCCTTATCACCTCCCAGTCCCACCTCGCTCTTTAGTCAGTGGACTAGGAGAAGAGAATAGGGGGAAAATAAATTATTTTGTGACTTGTTGAGGCTGAGAAGTCTTCAGAGATCTTTGAGACGTTGTTATGCTTGAAATTAGGGTACGAAGTTTAAACAAAGGTTCAAAACCTATTTTCCCTGCTTAGTTATAGCCAAAAATAAGGTGAGATTCTTCACACAGACTGTAAGAACAGAAGACTAAGGAGGGAAGATTAAACTTCTGAAAAAAAAAAAATAGAGATAAAGAGAAAATGGGAGGCATAGGAAAAACAATGAATCCCCGAGTCAAGTTAACAGCATCTTTTGTAGATTTTCTATGTCACAGAACAAAGTTCTTAACCAGGACTTCAGGATTCCTTCTTGTTAAAGGAAAAGAAGTTAAGAATAACACTTAGTTCATAGGGTTGATCTCCACACGCATTTTTACTGCATCTGACAATGTATTAAGGTCTGGAGTATAGTTATCTCAGCCAGTGTTCTATTGCTGGGAAGACAGCCTAACCACAGCAACACTAATAAAGAAAAACATTTAACTGGGACTGGCTAGCAACTTCCAAGGTTTAGTCCATTGTCACCATGGCAGGAAGTATGGCGGCATGGAGGGAAACATGGTGCCATGGAGCTCTACATCCAGATTGATAGGCAACAGCAAGAGAGACACACTGGGCCTGTCCTGAGTATTTAAAACCCCAAAGCCCCAGCCCCAGCGACATACTTTCCCCAACAAGACCATACCTACTCCACCAAGACCACAGCAACTCCTAATGGTGCCACGTCCTGGTGACCAAGCGTTCAAATCTAATTCTAACCGATTCTATTCAAACCAGAAGAGTGGTAAACGAGAATCTTAGCATAAGCACTAAGTTCTAGCCACACAACTAAACTGAAACTCAGCCTGTGTCATAGCCAAAGATGCTGGGCTTAGCTGTATAAATACCTGGGTATCAGAATTAGCAAACACAGTTTTTTTGTTTGAATATCCCTAAAAGAGTATGTTGTTCTTCTACTCATACTACAAAACACTCTCAGTGTGTCTTAGGCTATTGACATCAGAAATCCCCTGACTGATGCCCAGTTTTTCAATCTACACTGCTGGGTGTGTCTTAAAATGTAGCTTACAGGATGATGAACCCTTCAAGGAATATGCTACATTTTTAGTCTTTCTTAAGAAAGTATGTTGAAAACCATGACAATAAATGAGATACAGCTTTAAGCACCTAACAAAGAGTTACTCTCCTATTGAATTTAAGTTTCACTCCTCTTTGGATTAAGTGATAAGAGTCCGAACAATGTGCTGAACATGACTGGAGCTCAGTAGATGTCTGTATCGCCTGTACTTCTGCCTCTGGAAGAAGCAGGAAGAGTCTGCTGCCCCAACCGTCCTGCCTCCCCCTCTCCTGTGGTTGGAATGTACAACTGACAACGATAATGACGGATGGAAGGAAATTTTTATGTTTCAATAAAAAAAAAAAAATGATGGCTTTAAAGCACTAACAGTAGCAAAGGCTCTTTAAGCGTGCTAGGAACAGGCATAGCTTTATATGCCATATTTACTGCATAAAGTGTGCAATCTAGAATTGTTTGTCATCGGGCACCATACTCAAGATATTGCTATAAAAGACAGAGGGCGTGAGTCTAAAAAGTTATAGAAATTTAAATTAAAATTGAGAGCAATAATTTGTCTTAATATAAGGCAATTGGATTGTTTTCTTAGCATTATAAATGATATCTGTATAAAAGACCATTTTCGTGAAGACCGTATGCTTCTGTATAACCTGTCTTTTAAAATTATTGAATATAAATTTTTAATACAATGTATTGTGGTTAGTTTCCTTTCCCCAACTCCTCTGAGACCCCCCTCACTTTCCCATCCACCCAAATCAATGTTCTTCCTTTTTCTCTCTCATTAGAAAAAAAAGTGTCTAATAAAGTAAAAGAAGTTAAAATAAAAAAAAACAAACAGAAGAATAGCCAGAGAAATAAAAGAAAAGAAATACATGTATAAATGCAGACATATGCACATTCTCACAAACACAAAACTGGAACCCATGAGATAGCAAAAGACCCTAAGGTGAAAACAAAACAAAACTTCAGAAGTACCATTTAGTTTGTTCCATGTTGGACGTCTACCACCGGGCATGGGACCTGCCCTTATAGGTAGTTTATAATCCAGTATTTCTACCCATTTTCCACCTAAGAGCCAGTGACAATAAAATTCATGCCACACCTCAAAACCTCGAAGCACTTGACATTTTCAGATATTCTGCAGCTTTTCGTCTTTCCACTTCTCATTCATTTCAAATCCGACTCACAAGCTATGTCACCCCATGCATATATTTAATATTGGCTGTTCCACTGAAGCCTGGGAGGACAACTCTTCAAGTACCTAAAGGACAAGAGTTTGAAGCATAGCATGTGCAAGGGAAATTTTGAAAAGTACCTGCCGCTTCCTCTTTGGGTGTCTGTTCAGGTCTGGATTTGCTTGGAGGAAGCTCAGAAAAGTGCAGAGGCTCAGGAACCCACAGACAGGAAATCTTCACACCAGGCTCACAGAACTGGGCTCAATTCAGATCCAGCTTCTCACTTAAAAAGTTTTCTTTTTCTCCTTTTTCACAAGATAAAAATTTGCTACAAATTGTATTCACCCTGATTAAAAAAAAAAAACAGAGCTGTTTCATCACGTAGTGATGATTTTTTTATGTATAAGGAGGCTATGTGTTCAGTGATTATTTTAATGATATGAAAATAGAGAAAATGAAATGAAAGTGTTTATTTCAGTTGTCACTGAATTTTATTACTATGTAACAAAGAAAATCATAACATTGAAAGCTTTTTATCCTTTTCCAATTTTACATTTTCTGCTTTATAAGAATTTTTTTTTACTTTTTTCTAAACATTTTCACAAGTGTCTTGTTATTTGTTAGATATGTATTTTCTTTTTATACTTTAGCAGTGGAAAAGAATGTATGATATTAAAATAGTAACGAGTTACTCAGAAAAAGAAATCACTAATCAAAGGATATAAATGCACATCAGATGTTTATAAACCAGACTTGTGCTGCCCTCTTTTGGAATAAATAAGTGAGGTGTTCTTTTTTGATTCAGGGCATTTTACTGTTGCCTGTATCTTATCATTGAAAATAAACAAAAGGGTTGCCTTCAATCAACAAATTTCTTGCTAAGAAAATAAATGGAGAATCATTTCAATTTGATGGATTCACACAAATTAAATTGTTACTTAGTAGAGGATCATTTCCTAACATTTGAAATAAAAGTATATTTGCTTCAGGTACTATAAAATCCAGTTTAGGCGACAGTCCAACAAACTACTATATTAATCTTCTCATCAATATTTGAGTTTGTACGTAAGCTTTAAAAGAGTTACATAGTTATTTAAGTGTAAAATTGTATATAAAATGAAATAGACTTGTACTTAATTTCTTTAAGCCTTTTATTCCATTACAAAAAAAAGTTTGGGGGAAATATTAAATATACCATAATTAGGAGAAACAGTGAGTATATTTTCATTTCTGTTATAATTATACCCATTTTATAGATATAAAAACTTGCCAAAATTGTCACTGCCATCCAAAGGTGGTAAGCAAACGCTTGGAGAGTCTGCACAGACCTGAAAGGGTAGGTAATTCAGACGTGGCTGAATATGATCCTTTCCTCCTTTCCACCAGAAAAGCCAGTGCCAACAGAAATAAATAAAGTGCAGCATCTGTCTATGCTTTCGCTGAGTGGGCAAAACACGGCGCCTGTCAAAAGTCACGAGGAACTGAGATCCGGTTGTATTTCTCGGCAGCACGAACTGGCATGGAGAGAAATTGTTTTGCATCTCTGAAAAAGATAATTTGCTTTAGATCATCATGTTAGGAAAAAAAAAAAAAAACAACTAAACGAAAATTATTAGAAAAACCTCTTGACGAGCAAGGCTCAAACAGCAAACAAGGCATCAATGGATTTGGAGCAACAGAAACATGAACCCCAAAATCAGGCTGAAAAAGAATCAGTGCTGAGACAACCCTGCTTTCTGACATCACTTTCAAAGAACTTTTAGGAAATCTTTTTTACAAAATTAAGAGTTGCACAAATTACTACCAGTAACCTCCTGTGTGGAAAAAAAAATCACTTTAATTATTCCCTACAAAGAGAAACATATTAAATTCTTGGCTTTGGTAAAACATTTCAGAAGCAAACTGTCAATAATTCCCAAGAACAGCAAGAACCATTAGTTTTCAACACATAGTAAGTGTAAATAAATTATAGTCATTAAGATACACAACTATCTTCATAATTAATAAAATCTGAGCATTAATAATAATCCATTGAAGTATTGTTTTTAAAGTTGAATTTTATATTATTTCATGGTTTTAAAATATCTACATCAAACATGCTTATCATATATTAAGTATATTTATTGCAATTCAAACCTTCATCATATTTAAAATTTGATATGCATATGCAAATATACATATATAAAATATAAAGTTATATATACATACAGTTTATTCAGTTATAGTTATTTGAGAAAAGTAACACAGTATATTAACAAAGATGTAAAACGAAAATTGCCTGCTCATTGGCTAAAGTTGCATAATCAGAAGTAAATCCAATTTCTAGATAACGAAGATGTTGACTTCTAGAAGGTCATCATGACAAGGAACAAGAAGCTATACTATGTGTTCACGTGGGAGTCAAAACAGCCAGGTGCAGCTAACCGTATTGGATAGTGTAGACTGAACCTAGATCCATAGATAAGTAATTTGTTTGATTTGGGGTAAGAAAATTAAATAGAGATTGTCTAGACAGAATGACCTCATTGCCTACATTTGCTTCTACAGTAGTCTAAATCTAATGAAAATTCCAAATTACTTTATTGAATAAATGTTTTTAGTTATGTATATGTGTTGCTTTCTATGAGATGTTGGCATTTCTACTGTGGCCATATTAACTTCTTCAAGGTGTAACCAAAAAATGTAAAAATCCTATGAAGTAAATGTAAGAAACTGTACAATTTGATCTAGCCCTTTTTTTTCTCTTTTCCTTTCTTTTAAATTTTCTATTAACAATGTATGGCATTTAAAATACTGCATGATTAGACATTACTTTCAGAGCATTATTTTAAACAATTAAGATTTAGAAAAATAAGACTATTTTAAAAAAATTGTTTGCATAGATTATTTTTCATTTTTAATATCAATATTTATTTTAGTAGTTTAATATTTCTGGTTAATATTACTATTTAATATTAATACTGTGTTGTACTATGTTAAGTTTAATATACTTCTGCTGTTCCTTAGAAAGAATTGTCTGCTATGCTTGGAGAATGGAATATTTGAATGATAGAATAAATAAGGGACATTAGGATTGAAGTTTTAGGATTAAGGAGAGGGGGCAGCCTTTCCAGGCCACAGAGGAAGACAATGCAGCCAGTCCTGATGAGACTTGATAGGCTTGGGTCAGATGGAAGGGGAGGAGGACCACCCCTATCAGTGGACTAGGGGAAGGGCATGGAAGAAGAGGGAGGGAGGGTGGAATTGGGAGAGGACTAGGGAGGCGGCTACAGCTGGAATACAAAGTAAAGAAATTGTAACAAATAAAAATAAAAATTTTAAAAAAGATTGAATCTCTCTCTGACCTAGGTAATGTAAAATATTACAAATCAAAAGAAAATTAACAATTGGGAAGGGAGCTGATAGAAAAATATATATATATACTTCAATAGTTTGCCTTGGTTTTCTGTAAGAACAGCATTTATTGATACCTACCTATCACATTAGATAGCTCTTGAAAATTCAAAGTGAGGGGCCAATGGGATTGGAGGTCTTTAAAGCATGAACAAACATGGCATCCGTGGTGAGTGACCCCAATCAGACTATAGAAGACCCCAGGAACTCTAGAAGAAGTACAGATTACTGAGCATAATTTTTTGTGGAACAATTCCAGATTCTTAAAGAAATAAGTAAGAAATTTCCACTGCTCTTTAATTTAAAAATAAAATTAAAATGAAGTTTCCTGAATGTGTTGGGAGGGGGAGTGTTCAGGGGTTGATAGTTCATCAAGAGCAAAAATCTCCTGGGTTTTCAACTTCCCACAGAGCCGCAAAGTCCAGTCCAGGTCATCAGACTTCTTCATTCCTTAGCGCCAGCTCCTCGATGCCTCCCGTCAATCTGATATTGGCCCCTGTCTATAACCAATCAGCTCTCACTACCATTGGCAAATGTGATTGGGCACACATCCTTCTCAAATCTCAGAATAAACACCGAATAGAGGACTTTGCCAACTCCTACCCTTTGCCAGAATTCTGAAGTGAAAGACAAAATGGAAAGATAAACATGGGGACTCAAAGGCAGAGGCAGACTCCAGCGAATGTCTCTCACCGTTTCATGAACACAGCAGCAGAGAACACGACCGGGATCCATCCGAAGGAAACACCATGTGAAGGGCAGATGTGGAAACCGTGCGTACCACACACAGCATGCCCAGGGACCAGACAAAAATGTATATTCTGTTCTGTGAAGAACAGGTTTCTCATTCTGAGATACCAGATTGATCAAAGGAGTTAATGGTGGAAGGTAGAGGCTTGGTAAAAATTGTTAGGGTCCGAGAATCACTGAAGGAGGACACCAGGCTCAAGGAGCATGCAAAAGCAATGAGTGTTTATTCTGCAGAAGTTACCAGCGTGTTGGGATCACCATTAAGGCAAAATGGAGACCCAGAAGTGAATACACAGGGTTTTCATAGACAGTTAGGGGCTTTGTGTGGTAACTCTTAAACTAATTGGTCAGGAATGACATAAGGGTACCAGTGGAGAGATTGGCTGAGGGTTTAGTGACTTTCCCTAGATAATGGGGACTTTGTTGACTCATCAATGCTTGGCTTTTACTCATGCATTGACCTTTAATTTGATTGGTTAGGGCCTGCTGCACTTTACTTTGGGAACAACAAGGCCATGTATTTATAAGCATAGCTCTTGGTCAACTTAACCTGTAAGCTGATTCGTTGTCCTCAGGTTGGGGCTTTCCCAGGAATTCTTTCAACTCAACTTTCAACTGTCATGGCACCAGATTCACCAAACAGATAGACACTAACTCTACCCCCAGCTTATTCAAATATCAACCCGGCCCAATCAGAATAGATCAGGGCATCTGGGATGGGCTGCCAGTAGACTCCAGACCCCTCCACTGATGGACCTCGGTTGGGACTGGCTACTGTCCAAGGAGGAGGGTACGTGACTTCGATTAGAACTGGCTGGTTCCTCAGAATTAAATCCTTTTGAGAATAAGTGTTTTATTTCATTTTTAATGCAGTTATTTTATTCTTTAAGAGCAAAATATTTTTACCACATTAATCTCTCACTTCTCCCCCTGACTCCACCAATATCTCCTCTTCCTACACCATGCTCCACCTTTGCACACTCTCTTCTTTAACACATGCAGTGCTGCCCATAAACTCAGAGTGTTCAGTGATCTGTTGGAGCACAGTCAACATACCAGAGGCCACACTTCAAAGCCAGTAAACTGGCTTTCTCTTCTCCAGAAATCATCAACCTTCCTTAGCTTAAAAGTTTGGGGTGTGCACAAGTAGCTCCCTGTCTGCCACATGCTAGAATGTCTACTGGCTTCATCTTGTGCGAGTGTTAGGAAGACAACCATGGCTGGTGTGAGTCCATGAGAACAGCCATTCTGCCAGATCCTCAAGACACTTTCTTTCTGGATCTTACAATCTTTCCACCTTCTCTATTCAGAGATGGCCCCTGAGTATGGATCTGGGGGTGATACAGATGTCTCATTTACAAATGGGCACTCCATATATGTCCTCTGAACTGTGACCAGTTGTGAGTTCCTGCATTAATCACTGCACGAAGATACTCCTCTAATGGGGCTAGGGACCTGCACTAATCCTTGTTAAAACCTTGATGCTCTGAGCATCGTTTTCTACAACTAAAATACATAAAATCACCATCTAATACTTAGGCACTATACCAGCAAGTTGCCTGAGAATGAGTCATAGAGAGAGGTCATAATACATGTATGTGGAGGGAGGGGGGAGGCAGGTAGGAAAAGTAAAATGGAGCATTGGGTTCTTCATCTTAAGTAAAGGATCTTCCTGGTCTGAGTACAGCCTCCTGCTGTCTGTAGGTCAGAAAATGAATCAAATAAACTGGCCTTTGGGGGCTTTCTTTATGCTACTCGATGCCCAAGAAAAGTCTCTTGACACCCTTGCTACAGAGAATGTGATTCTTTCCAGGAAAGGGTTCATCATTAGCTTCCAGCCATCACTCATTGTGACAATTCAAAAAGAATTTTCTTCTTAGGAGAAGCCCGGTGTAGATTGTGTGGTGACATAATAACCCCAGAGAATATTTAGCAATCTTATTCTCTTTACCCCAGAGATTCATGTCAACTGAATACAAAACTCAATTATGGGAAACTAAATTCAAGAGAAAGTCTGCCCGATGGTTAGGACCTTGGGAAGAACATTTTCCTGGACTGTTTGATGGACAAACTCGAGCACCTGAGTTTGCATTCCCACCGCCTAAGTAAAAGCCAGGCACTGAAGTATGTGTCTGTAACTCCAGATGAGATTAGAGAAAAGCACATCATGGTGGCTTACTGGCCACCTCACTTGATAGAGATAGTGAGACCCAGATTCAGTGAAAACCTTAAAAGAAAATAACCTACACTGACCACTGACCTCTGGTCTCCACATGGGCAATACACAGAGAGAGAGAGAGATACACACATGAGAGACAGAGACAGAGACAGACAGAGAGAGAGAGAGAGAGAGAGAGAGAGAGAGAGAAAGATTTCCCTATTTTTGCTTTCATTGCTTTGTTTTCTAGAGTGCTTCTATGGAGAGGATTGATGCTCAGAGCCCATGCTCTCGAACAAAGACAGGACAATTCCACTAAATAGGGAAAGTGAAAATACAGGAAGAGTGGGACCACTAAGCTATTGAAAATGTCCTTACCACCCACACATTTGTATATATATAAACAAGTGGCAGCATTGTTTAAGCTGCTGATTCCTGAAGCAAAGCTCAGCCCTAACAGTCATATTATATAAGCTCTAGAAGTTTCTCAGATAATATAAATCATTACACTGTGTAGAATTCCGGTTAGGCATACATTAAGTCTGATGCAGGAAAGTAGCAATTATATACAAAGAATTGATGTGTTTTTATTAATTGATATAAAAATTGGTGTGCTCACACAGTACCTCGTTGATGTGGTCCATTTGACAACCTGTATTTTATCCATTAAAACTAATGAATATAAAAATAAAGATAATAATGGCAAGACACTATTACTTGTTGAAAATTAGTGTATACTAGACATAAGACTAAGATATTAATCCTAATAAAAATGACAACCCAGGAAAGAAACTGTCATTAAACTTCTGATCAATGTGGCCTGGTAAGGCTGCTCCCCCATTAGAGGGAGGTGATCAAAGAGACAACCAATGAGTTCATGTCAGAGACATTCCTGTTCCCCTTACTAGGGTAACGCACTTGGGCACTGAGCTGCCATAGGCTATAGCTGTGTAGGGGTTCTAGGTTATCTCCATGCATGGTCCTTGGTTGGAGTATTGGTCTCAGAAAAGACCCCTGGCCCCAGATTTCTTGGTTCTATAGCTATCCTTGCAGAGCTCCTGTCCCTTCCAGATCTTTCTATCATCCCTTTCTTTCATAAGATTCCTTTCACTCTCCAAAGTTTGGCTAGTTCTCAGCTTCGATACCCTGCTAGGGGAGTCTTTCAAAGGCCCTCTGTGGTATGCTCCTGTCCTGTTCCCTGTTTTCTCCCTCTTCCGATGTCCATCCCATTTGTGTTTCTGAATGAGGATTGATCAACTGATGAGACTTGATAGGCTAGGGTCAGATGGAAGTGGAGGAGGACCTCCCCTATCAGTTCACTTTTAGAGGCGCATAGGAGGAGATGAGGGAGGGATGGTAAGATTGGGAGAGAATAAGAAAGGGGGCTACAGCTGGGATACAAAGTGAATAAACTGTAATTGATTTTAAACAAAGAAAAAGAAAAAACTTCTGATCACTGAAAAAAACAGTGTAAATTTTATTAATACCATTTAACAGTTGAAGAACCTTCAGGAGAGAGTTAAAGACTAAGCAGAAAGCAGGTGGGAAGAGTGATTTAAGACTCACACTTTCTAATCCCAAACCTATGCACTTAAGGACAATGCATAGACTGGACCTAGGCCCTCACAACAATGTACCTGATGGGCAGCACACGCTTAATGGAGGATCCATAGTAAGGGGAGCAGGGGCTGTCTCTGACATGGACTCTGTTCCCTGCCTATTGATCACTATCCTTCCCCCTGGGCTGCCTTGCCAGGCCGCAAGGGAATAGGATGTGCTCAGTCCTGATATGACTTGTTGAGCTGTGATGGGTAGATGGGACCTTACCTAAGAAATGGGGGGAGGGGTAGTGGTAGAGGGAGGTAGTGTGGGATTAGGAGGAGGGGAGGGAGGGTCTCAGATGAGGATATAAAGTTAATTAATTTAAAAAAAGAAAAGAAATTCTACCAACATACATTGCTTTCAGATTTTTTTTTCTGGTTGACCAATTTGAACTTACAAAAGGAGATGATGCATCTGTTTTGTGTGGGCTGAACTTGTACTAGATGTTGCAACCATGATGTTCTGAGCACCATTTCTAGGTGCCAAGTATAATCAAGCTATACCACAATGTGACCGCATGTCTTGTTCTGACGCTGGGAGTATATCTGCAAAAACATTACACTCTGTGCGGAGCAGGTTATGGTTTCCAAAATTGTTTAGCTAAGAAGAACATACACTCACCCTCAGCAGCATTTCAGGGGAACATCCGGGAGGCTGCTGGGCACCAAATGCCTCAGCCAAAGGATGTAGACACGGAGCTCAGTCTTGCTTCATGGATGACTGTCTCGATTTTCTTTTCCTTCCCTCCTTTCCTCCTTCCCTCCTTCCTTCCTTCCTTTCTCTTTCTCTTCTGTCCTCCGTGTCCTCTCTCTTTCTCCATTCTCTTTCTTTTTTTCTTCCTGACACATTGTCTTTCTAATAGCCCAGGCTGACCTTGACCTCACAGTACCCCTGACTCAGTTCCTGAAGGTCTAGGATTACCAACTTCTATGAGCCAGAATACTTGACTGTGTTTCTATAATTTAATTTAATTTAATTTTTTTTCTGCATGACCATCATTTCCCCAAGTCAGAAGAAAAGCTTTTCTTGTTGGTCATTGTCTACTTTTCTCACAATTCTTGAGTCTTATTCATTATGCTTACACATTTAAGGTCTCTGTGGGTAACAGTCTTTTGGATCTCAGTGAGGTTTTGCTGAAGCATTCACTGATTCACCAACTCTGTTGTCATGGCCACATCCTGATCACAGCCACTCCCTCCTCTCCTTCCAATCTTACCTTCTCCCCTTCCTCCTTCTCTAGTCCTCTGTCCCCTTCTCATCAGAAAAGGGGAGGCCAGACATGGGTATCAACCTACCCTGGCACATCAAGTCACACCAGGACTAAGCACATCCTCTCGCACTGAGGCCAGACAAGGCAGCCCAGCTGAGAGAAAGGAATCCAAAGGAAGGCAAGAGTCAGAAACAATCCCTGCTGCGAGTGTTAGGAAACCCACATGATGACAAGCTGCACATTTGCCACATATGTGTAGGGGGCCTATGTCCAGCCTATGAAGGCTCTTCAGTTAATGGTTCAGCCTCTGTAACCTAGCCCAGGAGCCTAGGTTAGTTTACTCTGTAGATCTTCTTATGATGTCCTTGACCCCTCCTGCTTTCAATCCTTCTGCACACACACACACACACACACACACACACACACACATACACACACACACACACCCTTTCACAAGACTCCCTAAGCTCTGCCTATTGTTTGGCTGTGGGTCTCTGCATCTCTTTTCATCAGCTGCTGGTTGAAGCCTCTAAGAAAAGTTATGCTAGTCTCTGGTCTACAAACAAAACAGAGTATCATTAATAGTATCAAGTACTGGCTCTCTCCTAGGGCGTTGAAAGTTATTTTTTATTTTCTTTATTTATTTATTACAATTTATTCACTTTGTATCTCCTCTAGAGTCCCCTCCCTTGTCTCCACCCAGTCCCAACACCCCTTCCTCTTCTCCTCCTGTGCACTTTCCCTAGTCCACTAATAGAGGAGGTCCTCCTCCCCTTCCCTCTCACCCTAGCCTATCAAGTCTCATCAGGACTAGCTGCATCATCTTCCTCTGTGGCGTGGCAAGGCTGCACCCCCCATCAGTGTGGGGGGGGGTGGTCAAAGAGCCAGCCACTGAGTTCATGTCAGAGACAGCTGCTGTACCCCTTTCTAGGGCAATGATGCCTAGTTTAAAGTTATTCTTAAAGTTATTCTTAAAGATGCTTATTCAATAAGTTACCAGGAAGCAAAGCCAGAGCTCTGGCCAGCCAGGACCAGTAACCCATCTATCTCTCCAGTGATCCTTCCTAAGTTGCAGCCCAGGAGAATCATGATGAATGAAATGTTCTCATTCCTTCAATTCCTTTATAAGTGTCTCAAAATTATCCTATACTAACAAATAAATGTTTCTATATCTATATAAAAACAGAATTTGTTTAGTCAAAAGATTAATTATTGGAGCAGCTCATTTACTGCCTGAAAATTCAGCTCTAGGATATACTGTGCTGTACTTTTATGACTGCATATAAATATTAGAATAACTTTTTACCATAAACAAAGAAGACAGATACCCAGGAGATCTAGAGGGAACTTAGAAAAGAAGAAGAAAGCATTTGATTTTATTGTTTGTTTCTTCACTATATTTTGCTTTATATTTTTCTTTGTTTTTATTTTTGAGATTAATATAATTGTATCATTTCCTCCTTTCACCCTCCC
This sequence comes from Meriones unguiculatus, assembly GCF_030254825.1. Classification (NCBI taxonomy): domain Eukaryota; kingdom Metazoa; phylum Chordata; class Mammalia; order Rodentia; family Muridae; genus Meriones; species Meriones unguiculatus. The sequence continues at coordinate 89,531,679 of NC_083354.1, read as the reverse complement.
AAACTCTCATATATGTATGTATGTATGTATGCATGTGTATATGTATACATCAACAGGTTGTAACTGAATAAAACTTAAAAAGATAAAGAGATTTATAACATTATAATATCACAGTTAAACGGATCAAAATCAGAAACAAAGACAGACTCTAGAAAGCAGCAAAAGCTATGCAATTCATCACATGTCAGGGATCTTTGTAAATAAAATGTCTTCTTGGGAATCATGAATAATAAAAAAAAACAGATCATTTAAAATGTTGAAAAACTAAGAACATCAATCAAGAATTCTGTAACTCAGAAAAAGCATATTGAAAAATAAAAGAAAAATCAACCATTCCTAAATTTTATATATATGAAGGACATGTGTGTTTCCATAAATTCTTTACTTTCTAACAGACAAACTCTACATGAAGGATTATAGGTTATCCTTAGGCTAACATTAGTTTTTTTTTTTGTTTGTTTGTTTGTTTTTTTTTTCAATGCAGTTTATTCAGGAACATTGAACAATCCTCGGACCCCGGGGAAAGCCAGCCCACAGCTTAAATAGCCTCTGGGTAGCCAACCCAGGCGTGCCACGGGGGCAATGCAGATAGGTCCACATACATGGAAGCAAGCCAGATCCTCGGCCTTAGCCAAATGTGGAGTTGTTCGTGACAGAGAGCACTCACCATCGGGAAGGTGGAAGGCGGAAACCAGCTCCATCTTTAAGGCATAGCATTCCGCAGCTCTCTACAGTTCCTTCCCCCTTTTTGTTTTAGACGCATCAGGCAAGAGTAGAGGTCTGATCTCTGATATTAGAAATAAATTGGGACTTTGTACAGATGTTCATTTAGGTGTCATCCACCCAAAGAGCATCAGACCCGTCCGATACCTTTTTCTCAGAGGCGGGACCTGGGGCATCAACCCGCATGCAATCAGACATGCTCTTCTCTGGGTCCAAAGCAGCTGACCCTGAGTGCAGTGCTTAGCCTCGCATCCTGAGCGTATCATTTTAGCTTTTTATGGTATCCAACCATGCCTGGGGAGAATGTCCTGCTTCAATGGCTGTAAAGGCCTGAATGATCATGGCTGCATCACACTGTTGTGAGACTCTAATCTTGCATATATACCACAGGCAAACCAAGGAGACCAACACCAGAAGGCCTGCTAACGCTCCCATGCCCGCCCATTCCTTCAGATGATTCATGGCTGCAGCAATCCATGGTGATAATCCTGTGGCTAGTCCTGCGTCCACTCCGGTAGAATTTACTGTGACAATGGCCACTCTCAGCTGCTCCATCGTAGTATCGAATTCTCCAGTCCAATTACCTAAAATATAGCTCGACAATTAACATTAGTTTTTAAGTAATGACATAATAACATAAAAAAATGAACACCAGAAATAGCGTAATTATATAAACAAATAAAATTTGCTATAAATATAATTTTAGATGACGTGTGCCTTCATTTTAATACATTCACTATCATCATGGTGAATGTCCTTTGTTGTTAATTTTATATTTTAATTACAACATTTCTTTTTTCAATTCCTTCTTCCAAGCCCTCCCAGCAACAAAAACAAACATATACATGTAATACCTAACAATGATGATGATGATAATTAATAATGAAGACATTAATGGGTAAAGAGAGGATCAAAATAGACTAAAATAATAAGAAATGCAGAAAAGTGCCAAAGGTAAATTTTGCTTTATCAGAAATTAGATTGAAGGTAAATAGACTATATACTTCACTGGAAAGGCAAATTGCCAAAATGAATATAAAAAGAGATCCAATTATATACCTTGTGATTAAAAAGGGCACTTTTGTTGTTGTTGTTTTGTTTTGTTTTTAATTGACTATACAAGGTCAAGCGAGATTTGGAAAGGCTCTGCAAACGCCACATAAATTATTCTCAGGACAAAACAAAATTTACCTAAGCCAATATATATATATATATATATATATATATATATTTTATATATCTTTTATATAAATATATATCTTTTATATAAATATATATATATCTTTTACATAAAGATATATATATATATATATCTTTTATGATGAGGAGTATCATTCTTTTAGGAAAACACAAGCATGTGTATCCAGCAAAAACTTTCAGAGTAAGGGATTTGATACTAATGGAAATGAAGGATGAAATATGCAAATTAGTGACAGGACAATACCTGTACCTGCTTGTAATATGTGTACTATTTGATTAACTAGACTGTTGGTTAATAAGAAAACAGAAGACTTGAGCAATGTAAGCCAACAACTTTCAAACAGACCAATAGGATTCAGAATCTTCTTGTAATATAGGATAAACATACTAAAATCTGTACACCTGAAGAAGCTAAGCAAAAGGGAGGACCCTGGGTAAGAGGATCAATCTTAACTCAGAAATTCAAAGTCGATGGACATTGGAAGAAGGAGAAAACAGGAAACAGGGCAGGAGCCTATCACACAAGGCCTCTGAAAGACTCTACCCAGCAGTGTATCAAAGCAAAGGCTGAGACTCATAACCAAACTTTGGGCAGAGTGCAGCAAATCTTAGGAAAGTAGGGGAAGACAGTAAGACCTGAAGAGTACAGGAGCTCCACAAGAAGAGCAACAGAACCAAAAAATCTGGTCACAGGGGTCTTCTCTGAGACTGATACTCCAACTGAGGACCATTCATGGATATAACCTAGAACCCCTGCTCAGATGTAGGCCATGGCAGCTCAGTATCCAAGTGGGTTCCTTAGTTAGGGGAACAGGGACTGTCTCTGATGTGAACTCAGTGGCTAGCTCTTTGATCACCTCCCCCTGAGAGTGGAGCAGCCTTTCCAGGCCAGTCTTGATGACAATGCAACCAGTCCTGATGGGACCTGGTAGGCTAGGGTCATATGGAAGGGGAGGAGGACCTCCCCTATCAGTGGACTTGGAGAGGGGTATGGGAGGAGATGAGGGAGGGTAGGTGGGATTTGGAGGGAATGAGAGAGGGGATACATCTGGGATACAAAATGAATAAACCATAATTAATATATAAAAATAAAAATGTAAGTAAAAAAATAAATTCTTTAAGATAGTTCCAAGATATGTTTCATCACAACTTAAAATATTGGACGCTTGTAAATAAGGCTGCAGGACTACTATTGCATAAATTTCTCTTTGAGGTCCTGCTTTCAATTTCATTACATAAATATCCAAGATGAGAATTGCTGAATTATACAGACATACTTTATTTAACACAGAGGCACTGTTTTCATTCTTACCAACTAACTGTGTGAGTTACAGTGTCTCCAAATCTCTGTCAACTCACCAAGGCTTTCTTTTTTTATCTCCTTCCTCCCTTTCTCTCTGTAGTAGTCATTATATTGGATGTAAGGTGGGTCAGATTCTAGTTTTGATTTGCATTTCTCTAATAAATATCAGCACATTTTTTGAATGCTATTGGTGAGAAGGGACACCATTTTCATGTTCCCAAATTCAAGTGGGAATTGCTCAGTAATTACCATTAAGTATCCTATTTTTTTTTCTTTTATCCACTTACAAATTCTGAAAAAAAAAAACAGAAAGGAATTCTGTGTAATAATTTTCATCAATAGGTTTAGTTTGTCAATGGCTATTTCCCTGCGTTTATTAAGACGACCAAGTCATTATCCTTCTGTCCATCTACAAGAAGACACTGATTTTAGATATTGCGGTGACTTTAAACTCGCGCGATGAATTCCTCTTAATTGTGGGGTCATTTGTTACTGTGTGCTCTTTGTTTGCTTGTTTGTTTTATTGCTGGATTCAGATATTCTTCCACTATTTCCCTTATATTTTATTAATTTCCATCTGGAGTTACATAGTTTCTTCTGCTGCTCCTTCTTGAATTTAATTTTCTTTTAAAATTTGTTTTCTATTTATCAAAGTGGATAATTAATGTACTAATTAGGAGCCTTTAGTGTCTCTCATATGAGTACTTAATGATGTTCATAGCTAGTACAGGCTTGGTTCTTAACAATAAATTTAGCGTGTGTTTCTATTTGCATTTGATTTAGAATATTTTTAACTTTCTACATTGATTTCATTTTACTTTTGATTTTTAGACAGTTTTGAAATTATTAGCTATTTAATTATTTCTCTAAATTGCTTCTTTTGTTTTGATTTCAAATTTTTGGTGTTGAAGGATATACTTTTTAATGATTTCAGTCTTTCAATCTTATATTTACTGATTCTTTTCTTGTACCATGTAAAAGGTTTCATTTATAAGGAAGTTATATCTTAAGAAGAATGTGAATCATGTTGAATACAATATTTCTAAAAATATCCAGTTGTTTATTTGATGTATATTAGTTTTCAAAACTTCTAGATTCTTATTGATTTTTCTGGTAATTTACAGAATCTTATGATCCTTCTCTTTACTTTTCCTCATGTTTCTGAGTTTGGTGTGTGTGTACAAATCTAGATTTGTTACATACTTCTCACGTGTAGCTAGTTTTCTCATTCTAAATTAAGCTTCTGTATCTCTAATATTTTCCATATTCACATGGTAGATCTTTTCCTATTATTTTTTGTTTACTCAATGTTCAAATCTGATTCAGGTTTTTATTTAATTTTCAACCTTATATGTAGCTTCTTCAGACTCATGTGATATGGCTTCCATTTTTAATATGCTAATCTATCTTTAGATTTTTATTGTTTAGTATATGTACATATAATTATATTTCAAATTTGTATCTGACAGTTTACTACTATTTGTCAATGTTTCTTTACTATGGAAATGTGGCCATTATTTTATATTTTACATGGTTTTCACTTTTCTTATATTTTATAAAATATTAGATAAATTGCTTTGGTGTATTTACTATTATGAGTGAATAACTGGTATGAAAACAAAAAATTTGAGTGTGTTTGGCTTCAAGGAAGAGGATGAAAAAGGTTGTATCTCTCAGTAAATAATATATTTGCATGTATGAATACATATAGAAACCAAGAACCTGTATTGTTTTCATATATCATTTCATTTTAAATGACATCACTTAAGTTGATAGAAAATCAGTCTGGATAAGATAGTAAAATATGTACAAAACTTTTCAATGTGTAACTATGAAACATATCAAAGCAACTTGACCATAAAGGTTGAGAACATGAAGAGATTTTTCACCTTTAGACTGTGTCTTTCATTTGGGGACCAGTATGTCCACAGCTCAGGTCAGATGCCAAGCATGAAAGCACAGGCACAGATATTTTCTTGTGAGCGCTCTTTCTCTTCCTGTGGTAAACATGAACCTGACCTGAGTTTTAGAGGGAGAGATTCTTGGGATCAACGCATTCTTAACACAACCGTAACTGACAAATCTTCAAGCTGAAATAAAGCAAAGGGATTTCTTCTGAAAAGTAGAATATTTTCAACAAAAGTTCTCTGCACTGCTGCACTGCCCTTTTTTCTCCCCAAGACACAGGCTTGTTCTAGCTCTTTCTGTAGAGTGATGGAGTCATGCCTCCCGTAGCAAGCATTTGCATGCTTGCCATCAGAATGCAGATCTCTTGCTCTAAGTTCTCAACTATGTTATAGGGAAATAGTCGTGTAAGACTAAATCTCACAGAAGGGGAATAAATCTGACCTAAATGCACATATGAAATTCTCAAGTAATTAAAATATGATGTTTTTAAGTTTTACTAAATGGAATCTATAAAAACATAGTTTTAAATAATGGACATCAGAAGAAGGAGAAAAGAGGGAACAAGTCAGGAGCCTGCCACAGAGGACCTCTGAAAGGCTCTACCCTGCAGACTATCAATGCAGATGCTGAGACTTATGGGCAACCTTTGGGCAGAGTGTACGGAATCTTATGAAAGAAGTGGGAAACAGTAAGATCTGGAGAGGACAGGAACTCCACAAGGAGAGCAATAGAACCAAAGAATCAGGGGTCTTTCCTGAGACTGATACTCCAACCAAGGACTCTGCATGGAGATAACTTAAGATCCCTGCACAGATGTAGCCCATGGCTGTTCAGCATCCAAGTGGGTTCCATTGTAATAGGAACAGGGACTGTCTCTGACATGAACTGATTGGCCTGCTCTTTAATTACCTCCCCCTGAGGGGGAAGCAGCATTACCAGGCCACAGAGGAAGACAATACAGCCACTTCTGATGAGACCTAATTGACTAGGATCAGAAGGAAGGAAAAGAAGACCTCCCCTATCAGTGGACTTGGGGAGGGGCATACAGGCAGAGGGTGGAGGAAGGGAGGGATTGGGACCGGAGGAGGGAGGGAACCACAGGGGGAATACAAAGTGAATAAATTTTAATTAATAAAGAAAAAAATTAAAAGATAATACAATATAATTTTATATAATTTTATTTTATACAATTATATATTATTACATACATACATACAATCGTATATAATTTAATATATAGATTTTAGAAATTTTTGAAGAAACTTTATTGTCTGAAATGTATCATTCATACCATGTAATGCTATTTTTCATGCCAGCATTTTATTATAGAGTGAAATGGTAAATTTTTAATTCTCAAAAGCCCTTCTTATAAAAAATAAAATGTTTCCTTCATGAAAAAGAAAAGTATAGGGTGAAGGGTGGTATCTATCATCTGGAATAGCATCATGGATTCTTTATCTAGATAAAATGTTTGTCCTGGGAACATCTTTCCAAGGGCCTTCTATAGCATCACAGTGTGCGCCATATGTTCAGGCTTTCTCAGGGACAGCTCAGGGAGTTAGCAAAACAGAAGGGTGAGAGCCAAAAGTCACGAGTGGAGGGCGTGCTCCAGCTACTGGCTACTTAGCCACCAGTTCAAGTTTCTCGTGGGTTTAAAACCGTCATTCTGATCAAAATGGAAGCTTTCCAGGATAGCCTGGAACAGCACAGAGGACATGGTTTGGCCCCTAATCCCAGCAGCATTCATGTTACCCAGTGTGCTGAACTCGCATGGTTTCTGGTCTAATGGGACATGCTTCCTTACCTTCAAACTTGATAGTAGCTCTTTGCAGGACTTCCAAAATTTTAGCATATAATTTTACATGTTTAAAAATGTTTTTATTCCTTTAACCCATTTCTAATGATGCCCTTGGTTTTTTCTTCCTTCTTGTTCTAAATAAAAGCATATAAAATATACTTGCATTTCTGAAATGTCTTAGTATTACTTAGGAATTTTTGAAACAATGAAGTTCTAGCTATAAAAAAAATCACACACCCCAAGAACTGAACTTTTAGACACCCTGTAATGATATATATTTTTTTTGTTTCGCAAGATTCATTCACTATAAATTTTTATTTGAACATAAGAATGTCTTTATAAATTGATTGTATGAAACAAACCTGCCTAAATATTCGCATTTACCTTCAAGAACTTTCATTCCCAAATACAAATTATCAGACACTTGCAGCTGCTGTGTGCTTTCATCTAATAATTATGTTCAGTAGGCATTAATAACAGCATACTTTCTGATTAAATCCATGTTTCCCTGACAAATACAAATGTTAAAAAGAATAACACACATTTCCAAATTAATTATAGTTCACCTGAAAACGGAGATAAAATATAAAACCACTTGGAAAAATTGCATTTCTACAGTAATTGATGTAACTGCATGAATACAGCATGGTAATATTACAAGTCCTTGTCTGAGAGTCTGCTAACTGTGTAGTGTTCCATGAGAGAAATGTTTGTAAAGGACAGAAAGCATGTAGAGATAAAATGTCACTACAGGTAGCTGCAACATAATGACACTTCATACAGCTCCATCTCTCAACAGTAAAGGGTTAATGACAGTGACATAAATTAATTATTGGGCTTTATCTGCTATTAAAATAAAAATTTAAGGACTGGAGAGCAACTCAGTAGTTAAAAGCACTTGTTCATGTAGAGGGCATGAGCTCAGTTCTCAGGACTCATCTGGCTTCTTTTCTCATTGCATAAGTCCCCTTGGATAACTTATCCTGGAAATAAGGTACCACTCCTCATAGTTGACATTGCTGGTTATAATGTGTGGTACACAGATAAGAACGCCTGTTGCTTCTTTGTCAAAACCATACAATAGAGTACGTGACTAAGTCTTTGTGAAGTATCTAAGCATCATTTATCTAGGTTCCTTTGACTACAAGTGATCTCTAAAGAAAGCCCTTTTCCCAAATACGGTAACATTCTTTATTTATCATTCAGTTTTGGTTTTTTGTTTTTTGTTTTTTTGTCAGTGTATAAAGGTTTTACACATACTCTGCTGCCATTCATCCACAATAAGAAGAAATTCAACTCAAAAAAAATGGTCAAAAGATAAACAAATTTCAACCTAAAATGGGTGATATAAGTGTAAAATTAATCCCCACTGGTGATTGGAGAAGAACCAGAAGGCATTGTTTCACATTTACTGATGGTAAAGAAAGGATTACTAACACAATGCTTTCCAGAATACAGGCGTTCACCCTCTTGTATTATTTTTGCATACATATGAAATGTTACTGCCACATTGCAAAAGAGTTTGATAATTTCTTAAAAAGTGACACAGAGATTTACCCAGAACTCAGACATTTTACTCGAGAGCATATATTTACCAAAAAAAAAAAAAATGTTTTTGTAACATTATTCATAATAGCCAGCCTCAAAGTGGAAGCACACACCCATCAGTTGGCAAATGGGTAAAAAAGCAAAGTGTTGCATGCTCAAATAATTGAATATATCTACCGCAAAGAACAAACTACGTATGCATGGCTACAGTGTGAACAAATAGCAAAAATATTACTATAAAAACCGATACAAATGCCTTTTATTATATGCCTTCATGTACATGAAATACAGGAAGAAATTCAAATCTGTAAAGGCACAGACCAATAAATCTATCACTAATAAGAAGAAACTGATAGAAAATGTGATGGGAGAGCTCTGGGGGGTGACGGGAGCATTGTATCCTGGGTTGTGGTGGTACTGACGCAGTCCTGTAATTTACAAAAGGACCACCAACTTATACAATTATAAATGGTGAGATTTAAAGAATGTAAACGATACCACACAAAACTTTGTACTATCTGAAAAGTGTGACATTATCTACAGGACATTACAAAAGCTTAAGAGATTTCATCTCACTTTTTCAAGTTCATTGTCAAAGTGGTGTCTGAGTAAGTCTTTATAGGTTAGAACCAGCAGATTAAATAGGCCGAGTAAATCTAAACAAGAAGATAGCAATGACAATAATGTGATGGCAGAAAATGAGTGTGTTAAGATTCATGGAGGAGAGGTAGAAAGGGCAGAGATGGACCAGCAGAAACTTGCATACTTGACCCCATAAGACTCTACACCCTACTGGAGAATGATCGGCCAGGGAAAATATTATTTTTTTCTTTTCAATATCATCTTTGTTGACAGTGGACCAATACTATGACTAAAAATTAATATTACTCAGCCTTTGGATGACCTATATTGGATCTTTTAGCATTCTCTAAAAAGAGGGGATTTATGTACAGATGTGAAGCCAAATTGCAAAGAGTAAAAGTCCATCTTGTTTTTTTTTTTAATTCTTTGTTAATTACACTTTATTCACTTTGTATCTCCCCTGTGGTTCCCTCCCTCCTCCCGTCCCAATCCCTCCCTTCCTCCACCCTCTGCATGCATGCCCTTCCCCAAGTCCACTGATAGGGGAGGTCTTCTTTTCCTTCCTTCTGATCCTAGTCAATTAGGTCTCATCAGGAGTGGCTGCATTGTCTTCCTCTGTGGCCTGGTAATGCTGCTTCCCCCTCAGGGGGAGGTAATTAAAGAGCAGGCCAATCAGTTCATGTCAGAGACAGTCCCTGTCCCTATTACAATGGAACCCCCTTGGATACTGAAATGCCATGGACTACATCTGTTGGTTTTTAATAACTATGAAACAGGTTTCAGAAATTAAACAAAATTACCTTCTTCACATGCCAGATATATTCATCTGTATGTAAGTATATTTATATTATGAGGATTGTTTTCTTTTTAAAAAGGAAGTAATTAACTTGATGTATACACTAATAGTATTTCTTTGGTCTTTAATATTTTTTTTATTTAACAATAACTATCAGGAGTAAATTAAGATACAAACCTTTCAAAGAGTATTTTCATGCTGTATGCCTTATATACAGTAATAATTCAAAACAATTTAGAGTTATGACAACAAAGGAACTCTCTGTACTCTGAGATCCGGAAGACCCTTCCCTTGGTTCTAAGATTCTCTGTCATGGCATATTAGTTTTCCAGGACCTCATGAACATTAGAGTCCCTAGAATAACCTTAGAGGATGTTTACTTTTTATTGTGGCTGTTAAATGCGTGGATACTTCAAAAGTTGCCAAACAAACTCTCAATACAGTGGGTTTTTATTAAATATTTTGTTTAAAATTCACTTGGCCCCCAGTTGGAAAAGTATTTGGCAAGGGATACGAAATACACGCCTTTGTTGGAGGAAGTGTGTCACCAGAGGCAGACTTAAGATTTCAAAGAATTCATTATATTTCTTTTTTTTAATATTTATTTTTTTATTATTGGAGCAGCATTCTGCCTGCATGTGTGCCTGTACACCAGAAGGGGCACCAGATCTCACTATAAATGGTTATGAGCCACCATGTGGTTTCTGGGAATTGATCTCAGGACCTCTGGAAGAACAGCCAGTGCTCTTAACCTCTGAGCCACCTCTCCAGCCCCAATTTATTACATTTCTAGTGTGCTCTCTGTCTTCTGCTTATGCACCAAAATATGAGATCTCAGCTGTTCCTGCCACCATGCCTCTGCTCAGATGACATAGACTCTATTCCCTTGAAACCATAGGTCACTAATATTGTGTAGGTTGCTTTGGTCATCGTGTTTGTCACCAAAGTAGAAAACTAAGACAGTCTGTATGAAGAATACTACATAAGGTTAGACATCAATTTTCAGTTGATAGTAAGAGATAGTTTGGACCCTCCACCTCCACCTCTAACTAGGAAAAAAAAAGTAGATACTGATTTAGCATCAGTAAATAGGGGACACAATCAGAAGCATGCTCAGATTATGCACTTCCATGGAGTACCAGATCTGAGTGGCTAATTAAGATAATGCTATACACTAGCTCGTTGGAAAGTATTGTGCAAGTACGGACAAGGGAAGTCCGGGTCAATCTTCCTTCCTGGAGGGAATCAGCTCCCATCTCATCACACAACAACCATGTTGGATTGAGCTTTGTTCAGAAAACTGAGCTAAGAGCTTTGCCATAACCATGTGTTAGGAATGTCCTGAGGTCTCAGCTCTATTGCCCACTGGGGAGATTTTTTTAATTTTTATTTATTACAATTTATTCACTATGTATCCCTGCTATAGGCCCCTCCCTCATCACCTCCAAGTCTCACCCTCCTTCCCTCTTCTCCTCCTGTGTCTCTCTCCTAGTCCACTGAAAGGGGAAGTCCTTCTCCACTATTATCTGTCCCTAGCCTATCATGTCTCATCAGGACTGCCTACATCTTCTTCCTCTGTGGCCTGGCAAGGCTGCACCACCAGGAAGAAGTGATCAAGGAGCCAGGTACTGCTCCCCTTATTAGGGAGCGCCCATGGAGACTGAGCTGCTTATGTGTTACATCTGAGCAGGAGGTTTAGGTCCTCTCCACACATGGTCCTTGGTTGGAGTATTGCTCTCCACAGGCCCCCCCTGAGCCGAGGTTTTTTGGCTGTGTTGATCTCCCTCCAGAGCTCCTGTCCCCTCCAGGTCTTTCTATATATCTCACACTTCTTCCATAAGATTCCCTGCACTCTGCCCAAAGTTTGGCTATGGGTCTCAGCATCTGCTTCAATACCCTGCTGGGCAGAGTCTTTCAGAGGCCCCTGTGGTAGGCTCCTATCCTGGCTCCAGTCTTCTCCCACTTCAGATATCTATCTTGTTTGCCCTTCTGAATGAGGATTAAGTATCTAATCCACTGGGGAGATTCTGAGACTCCAATTCCAGTTTCTATCACAACTCCCAGTTAAAGGAAGGACTCTTGACTCTCTTGTGATTGCTATTGATTCAGTGATTTAGGAAGTGTGTCAATAAACCAGACTGCAGGCACAAGTGTGCAATGCTCAGCCCAGGAAAGCTCAGCTGAATGTGATGGCTTAGAGTGTTCAGTAATACTTTAATATTTCAGCTCCACTTTTATTACTTGTTTTGAACTTTTCCTGTATTTTATATAAATAAATGGCATGATTTTGAAACTCAGAAAAAAAGAACTCCACATACCATAGAACTCCACACACCACAGCATGTCTTGAATATTATTTATGTGATCATCCAAGTAGAATTTGCCAGTTATTTCAAGATAAGCCCCCCCTGAGGCTCCAGAATTCTGTATTCTGTTTTTGGGTTATTTGCTAAATAAGTGACATTAGCGAGAAATAAGCCAAATGGCATACAGTTTTTCTAATAGGTACATTGCCATAATAATGCTTCTGTTACACCTTTTTTGAGAGAGGTGTAGAAAAATTAAACAGAGTAAGAGAGCAGAAATGATGGGAAATAATTTGCATAGTGCACCAGAATGCTCCAGGGCCCTGGTTAAGTGTCCAAGTCTCTTTACAGCAAAGATGATTACTATGCCTTAGTTTCATTCAGTATCCAGTAACTATAGTCTGAAGTGGATGAAAGCATCAAAACTACCATTGCAAAAAAAAAAAAAAAAAAAAAAAAAACAGTTTACGAAAATAGGAAGAAAGGGTCAGTAAGATTTCTCAGTGTCAAATGCTTGCCCCAGACACTTAATTGCCTACTAAATTCAAACCCTAGGAACATGTAAAAATGGACAGAAAGAACTGACTCCTTAAAGTCATCCTCTAATCTCTCTCCCTCCTCTCTTCCCCTCTCTCTCTTCACATACACACAAATACATGGAAATACATCATGGTATGTGTGTTCTCATACACATATAATAATAATAATAATAATAATAATAATAATAATGAAAATATGCAAAAAAGATGTTTTTATAGCAGAGAATCAGGTCCAAGAACTAATTAAAGGCAGCCAGTGTCATTTTTTTTCCTCAGTAGTTATGAACTATTCCAAAGACGCACATTAAAGAAATTACAACACACATACACCCTTGAAAGTTCAAAGAATTCCTTCCTTCTGCATTTCTAAGAAGGAAAAGTTAGGGTTGCATAGGAAATAGTGAGGAGAGAGAGAAAGAGAGAATTTCTCTGTGGACTAGATGGATTATTTTTTTTTCAGCTCTTAGGAAATATCACAAGCAGCCACCGTAAAAGCCTCTGGCTGAGCTGCTTAAAGGTGAGCAGTTCCAGCCTGCAGCCTGGCAGTCTGGAGGAGGGTGAGACGCTGCACGAAAGGACAGGGAGTCATGTGGTCCAACTGTAAAATAGAAAAATTGCATGCAATTATTCTACAAGCAGAGTGCGGTGATGTGAAAGGAAGAACTAATGATGATGCTCTCGGCTTGTTAGAAGCTTTTCCTTCTGGGGAGTTTGAGGTTACGAGGAGTGCTGCTCGCTGCCATTCTTTTTACTTCCCTTCCTCCGTATACATGTCACAATAAATCCCGCACAGAGGGGGTTAATGTTGCAAGGATGTTTTTAAATAATTCCTGTGACCAAAGCCAGAGATACAAGCCTGGCAATAATTCTCCCTGACTCCAAGCATCCTGTATTGATTGATTAATTATTCCACCAATGAACTAACAGGTATTGACCTTATCTGGTTGAGTAGCATTTAGACAAAAGTCAGGATTCTACATCGACCACTTAATGGAACATCAAAGCTCAGCATTCTGACAGGTTCATGTCATTCAGCAAAAAAAGTCTGTCTACATTTTGCTGATACCGTGACCTTTTGCATCAAGCAGGCTTTATAGAAAACGAAAAGCAATGACAAAATCAAATCTTGAAAATAATGCTTTGTTATGTAGAAGGAAGTTCTTCCTTGTTTATTGCAAATAGCTTCAACCAAGATCCCACTGAGGGCTTCATTTTGATTTTTTTTCCATCTGAAGAGTGGTTTTATGCATGGTAATAATAAATCATATTCTCAAGCAAGAAATTATCAAGACAATAAACTATGAGATAACTAATAACTAAAATCACATAAAAATATCTTGGGTCAAAGATGCTTTGCCAAATCCTGTGTGTTACTGACCCTCAAAGTAGCCTAAGTCTGATTCAAATACTCAATTAAATCTACAACTCCCTGTCCCTATGCATTCCTCCCAGACTACGAGCAATTTTCATTAAAAACAAAACAGCGGAGTTTGTTGATGAACTTGAACTTGTCATTCTAATGGTAATTTTGTTTAATATATTAATCTACAAATAATATGAAAAACATGCAATATGTTTTTGCTCCAATTCTGCTTCCTCTCATAGAATACATAAGGAAACCTAATAAACTCCCAGAACTAGTTTCTGCATGATCCCATCTGAAGCCTTTATCTGTAACTCTAGGTTTACTCTTGTCCCATGAGGCCTGTCTCCGTAAAAATGGCCACATCTTCCTTCAAAACTCTCATTTTTAAGTTTTAATTATTGTTCACTCACTGACCTCAAGCACAGTTGTCTATGCTAAGACTTTTTAAAAGGCATTCTTATGTGAATGTGGGCCTGCCCAGCAGTGTGTAACACAATAAAGAAAACGCTGGGCACTTTTTTTTTTTTTTTAATAAATGTTGCTTGATGATTGGAGGATCTTCAATGTGTGCCTGCCTGCAACCGTGATCAGCATTGGGCTTACAGGATTTAATGCTCTTTCCATAAGAAACAGATAGTTTTGCTCAGAATCTCATGTGAAATAATTCTCATGATTGCAAAGCAGAACCCTGGTCATCCATATGCAGTGACCAGCACGCTTTCTCTGTTCTTATTTGAACTCCAGCCATGGACTGTGGCTCTATTATGGTTTAAGAAACAGCTTATGTTCACAGCTTATTTAATATAAAAGAGAAATTTTCCACAAATTTAATATGAACGTTAAAATTTCTCTCTATTCTTTCTAAATTTCAATAATGTGGAATAGCTTCTATATATAAAATAATAATTATTGATTGTAATCAAAATGAAAAAGATATTAGTGCGGTGCTAACTTCCTCTCAACTTTATTGACTCAGTGACCCACAATAAATCAATAAATCAAGATAAGCTTGCTTATTTGTAAAATTTTGTGTTTTGGTATATATTTATTACTTACATTCTATTACCCTTGATTATTTATTGATAATTTGTTTATAAATTGCTAATGGAGAGGCTTACCAAAAAGAAAACAATGCTCTCACTTTCTTTCACTGATCTTAAATGAAATCAGAAAAAAGAACAAAAAGGCAAAGATACTCTTACCTTAAACAGTCAAATAGTAATTTAATTGATCATTAGATTCATTAAGAATCTGATTTAATAGATACAACTCATGTAATGTCAACAGACATAGCAGAAAAAAAGAAGAGAAGAAAGAAAACTATAACTCTCTTAGTACCTTCATGGGAAGACGGGAAATGCACACGTTCACCTGGGAATTTTCTTTCGTTGTGCTTCGTAAGGAAAAGCTAAATTCAGGGAATTAATAAATAT
Source organism: Meriones unguiculatus (assembly GCF_030254825.1). Taxonomy (NCBI): domain Eukaryota; kingdom Metazoa; phylum Chordata; class Mammalia; order Rodentia; family Muridae; genus Meriones; species Meriones unguiculatus. The sequence continues at coordinate 89,516,177 of NC_083354.1, read as the reverse complement.
TTAAAATGGATAAATCGCATATTAAGACTTGTTTTCTTTTAAATATGAAGTGAATAGACTGAGTCAAGGCATCCAGAGAGAAGTCAACTAGCTCCTATTAAGATTTCTTTATGTATACTGGATATTAGTCCTCTGTCAGATATAGGGTTGGTGAAGATCCTTTCCCAATCTGTAGACTGTTGTTTTGTTCTGACAACAGTGTCCTTTGCTTTACAGAAGCTTTTCAGTTTTGTGAGGTCCCATTTATTGATTGTTACTCTTAGAGCCTGTGGTGTTTGTGTTCTGTTCAGGAAGTTGTCTCCTGTGCCAATGAGTTCAAGGCTCTTCCCCACTTTTTCTTCTAAGTGGTTTAGTGTGTCTGGTTTTATGTTGAGGTCTTTGATCCACTTGGACTTTAGTTTTGTGCAGAGTGATAAGTATGGATCTATTTTCATTTTTCTACATGTAGACATCCAGTTAGACCAGCACCATTTGTTGAAGATGCTGTCTTTTTACCATTGAATGGTTTTGGCATCTTTGTCAAAAATCAGGTGAATGCACAAATTGTGGTATATCTACACAATGGAATATCACTCAGCAATAAAAAACAAGGAAATCATGAAATTTGCAGGTAAGTAGTGGGATCTGGAGAGATCATCTTGAGTAACCTATCCCAGAAGCAGAAAGATGCACACGGTATATGCTCACTCATATAAACATATAATATAGGATAAACCTACTAAAATCTGTACACCTAAAGAAACTAATAAAGAGGGAGGACTCTTGCTAAAATGCTCAATTCCTATCCAGAAAGGCAAAGAGGATAGACATCAGAAGAAGGAGAAAAGAGAGAACAAGTCAGGAGCCTGACACAGAGGACCTCTGAAAGGCTCTGCCTTGCAGACTATCAATGCAGATGCTGAGACTTATGGGCACCTTTGGGCATAGTGCAGGGAATCTTATGAAAGAAGTGGGAAACAGTAAGATCTGGCAAGGAGAGGACCTCCACAAGGAGAGCAACGGAACCAAAAAATCTGAGCACAGGGGTCTTTCCTGAGACTGATACTCCAACCAAGGACTATGCATGGAGATAACCTAAGGCCCCTGCACAGATGTAGTCCATGGCAGTTCAGCATCCAAGTGGGTTCCATTGTAATAGGAACAGGGACTGTCTCTGACATGAACTGATTGGCCTGCTCTTTAATTACCTCCCCCTGAGGGGGAAGCAGCATTACCAGGCCACAGAAGAAGACACTGCAGCCACTCCTGATGAGACCTAATTGACTAGGATCAGAAGGAAGAAAAAGAAGACCTCCCCTATCAGTGGACTTGGGAGGGGGGGCATGCAGGCAGAGGGTGGAGGAAGGGAGGGATTGGGATGGGAGGAGGGAGGGAACCACAGGGGGAATACAAAGTGAATAAAGTGTAATTAATAAAGAATTAAAAAATAAATAAATTTTAAAAAAGATTTCTTAGATTGGATAATCCATTTTTAGATGATTTAGATGGCTGAAGCATTCACATTAATAATGTTGATTGTCCTCTTGGTCACTTGTTTGGATTTTATCTTTATTTTTTGTGAACTGAGATATTTTGTTTCCTTGTATATTTTTTGCACAATATACATTAGTCAGTTGAATTTATCTTAATATGAATTTTTTTACAACAGATGTATGATATCTCTAAGCTCTAGAGAAGACAGATGTTCAGTCCAAGTAGTAAATGATGATTGCTCTTCCAAAAGCCATAATTTTTTTTAGAAAGGGTTTCTCTGTGTAGACATGGCTGTCCTGAAACTTGTTCTGTAGACCAGTCTGACCTCAAACTCAGAAATCCGCTTGCTTTTGGCTTCCAAGCTAAGACTGAAGGCATGGGCCACCACACCCAGCCAAAAGCAGTAATCTTGAGGCCGATGTTTTGTACAATCACATATAACTGTTTTGACAAAGCAAAAGGGTAGATGAAAACAGTTATACAAGTGAGAAGACCTTACTGAAGGCAGCTTAGGAAGCGTCAATTGGTATACAATTGGTACATAAAATATTAATTACATTTAGAGAATCGAGCAAACATATATATTTCAGATTGGAAATTTCCAGAGTTCAAAACACTGAAGTAAATGAGCAATCTGTCGTCCAAGCATGTAAACCCCAATGAAATAAGTGCTATATTTGACTAACATATAGAACACATTGCTCATGCATAGTTCTGAGACTTCAATGTTTTTGGCCTATGAAAATGTTTGCAGTCTTAACAATTCTTGAGGACACCAAATATCATTGGTTCATATCAGTTTTGTCAGTTGCTCATACAACTTCTATTCATAATGTTCAAATTTAAACATTTACAGTTATGCCTCATAAGCTATAACACTTAACATACAGTTGAAATAACAGCAATAAATACACTTTTCCTAAAGATACACAACAAAAAGCCACTGTTTTCCTTCTGTTTTTCAAACTTTGCTAGTGAGTTCTAGTCAAAGATGATGAGATTTCTTGATCTGTTGCAACATGTTTTTGATGGAGTAAATACAAACAGTAAGACTTCACTCAGATTTGTAGTGAGAAATGAAAGGAACATGTTATTCGATTTTAGGCAGCAATAAATGTTCCTCTTTAATATCACAGCAAAATTAAGTGGTAGTTTCCCAGTCATTGGCTCCAGTATAGCAATGACTGTATCTATTACCTTCTTACTCTTTTTTTTTTATTCTTCTGTTATTCAATACTCCCAACAGCAGCCTCTACTCCTCCCCTCCTTGCAGTCCTGCCCATGTTCCCCCCCCCCGCTCTGTTTCCCTTCAGAAAGAGCAAGCCTCCCAGTGATACCAACTGAATTCCGCATAACAAAATGCAATAAGTTCAACATATACCCTCATATCAAGGCTGGATGGAGAAACCCATGCTGGGGGTTGGTCTGATGCTTCTATTTTGATGCTAATAACTAGCCCTCAAGTTCTGGTTACTTCCCTCATACACCTATCCTTGTTGTGTAAACCTGCCTAAGACATTATACATGATTGATTAAAAGGCCTAAAACCTGGGCAGGGCAGAATGGGGTAGGCATGGTTAAGGTTTTTGATCTTTGGGAAGAGGAGGAACACAGAAAGAAGAGAGACAGAGGAGGAGAGATAAGGAAGGAGGACACCACAATGGACTAATGTGGAGAAGAAACCACATGGGCCAGTAAGAAGTACGCCAAGGACAACACAGATGGAATAAAAAACACCAACTATACGCAAGTACTTGTAAGATTATGGATAAAAAGTAGCTCAGACAAGGATGGTTAAGGAGGATGGCATTGGATGGGGGCTGAGAGGTAGACGGTGAAGTTATTGAGACAGAGTAGTTGAACTATCTGCCCAGCCTAAGGTAAGTAAGACAATTATAAAATCTAACAGGTGTCTGTGTCTTTTTATGACAGTGGGTTAAATAACACAGCCACAATCATTTAGAATAATAAATGATTATATAGCCCAACACTCATTTTTATGAACAACAAACCCAGTAGGAATAGGCCCCACAAGCAAGTAAAAGAGTCAGAGACTCCGTCCATTCCCATTGTTAGGAGTCCAGTAAAAACCCCAAGCTAAAGAACCACAGCAAGGATGCAGAGGGTATGGAGTAGATCCATGCAGGCTTCCTTGCTGCCACTTCCGTCTCTGTGAGCTCTTATGAATGGTGCTAAATTGATTCTGTGGGCCTTATTCTCCTGGTGTCCTCAAGCCTTCTGACTGCTACAATCCTTTCTTCCCACCTTCTATGGAGTTCTTCAAGCTCGGCCTGATGCCTGGTTGCGGGTCTCTGTAACTGCTCCCACAAGCTGCTGTAGAAAACCTCTTTGGTGACAATTGGGCTAGGCAAAGATCCTATGGTTGTAGTGGAATGTTATTAGGAATCATTTCATTGACTTTTTTTCAGTCATGTTTAGTTTTAACGTAGGTCTCTGAGTCATCCAGCTTCCAGATTGTGGCCATCTTGCCAGTGTCAGACATGGGTTCTCTCTAGTGGTGAAGACTTCAAGTTAGTCTAATTATTGGTTGAGCACTTCTATAAGCTCTAAGCTGTCAAGAGAATCATTGTTCTTCTGTATGCAGCATGAGTTATTTTATGCACATTTCTGATTTCCCATGCAGTATAGAACAAAACATACTAACTGGCCAAGGCTCAGTCAACTAAGTAATTGTGTGTTCCATCACTGGTAAGGTGAACTAGCCTTTGAAAGAAACTGTTAGCATGTGTCAGTAGAAAGGATGCTGAGTGCTATAGTTTACATGCTGTACATTTGCTTTTGTTGATGAGATTTCGGTTTTAGTCATAATATTCTACACCATACAAAACAAAGTACTGGTTCTCAGATGAATAGATTTGGGCTTTGGATCCCTACCAAGAAAGGAAGGGGGGAGTCACATTGCCCTAGATCTTCATAGGTCACGCTTTAAAAACTACACAGTATATGGTTACCTATCAGTTACAAACGTCTTGATGACTTGTTGAAATGTTTATAATTACAATGTGGGTAGATTTACAGGCAATTTTAGGGGTTCATGAACAATTCTCTTCATGAGTAAGTATAACACTGTCAACGGATTTTGAGATATGGGTTTCATCAGGCTGCCATCTGAAGTGGAATTTTATGTCATGAAACTAAAAATACTTGAAGTTTGAGTACGTTTTTTTTTTCAAATGTATGATTCTGTCCATATCCCATGTGTGCTACATAAGATATTAAATTAGAAGAAATCAACATTATTAATGATACTGTTGTAAAGCAAGGTTTTAAAATGTGTTGATTTATTTTATCATATTTTATATTGTGTGATTATATTTATATCATGTGTATGTTGTAGAGGGCAACTTGAAGAAGCCAGTTCACAGTGTGGATCCTGGGCTTCCATATTAGGATTTTAGGTTTGGAAGCCAGTACCCTTTTTTTAAAATCATTACTTTTGCTCCTTTAATATCTTTCCTCTGTTAAGAAACCCAACCTCAATTATTAATAAAGACTGTTTTAATGTATGTAAAAGTCACCTCAGATAAAAATGACCAGATGTCCTTTTTCTAGAGGTATCAGTTTTTACCTCTACCCACTGGCATACAAGCAGCATAAATGAGACTACTTCCCATTTAAGCTTACTGCTGCTAGTTGCAGAACTCAAGAGAGTGTCCCATTTAGTAGTTAGCCTAAAGTAACAAGTTTCAGAAGCATACCTAGAAGATTAAGCCAAGCTGATGGTGCCTGCCTGGGCTCTGGAAAATTGTAGAGCATTACTGAGATCTGAAAATTTTAAAAACCCTCAGCATGGCATTAATCTGACTCATACAAACAGACACACATATCATACCTTAATAGATGCATTATCGAGGAAGAAGGAAAGGAGCTTTTTAGTGCCATGTTGCACATAAACTGGGCCTTATGTACAGAAAGTTACTTTACACAGATAATGAACCTAAAGTAAAATGGTTATCTCTGGCAGCTAATTCAGCTTTAGAGTATATAGAGGTACATTCTTCATAATGGTACCTTCTGATTCTACTCTCCCTGAGTTCAGTAATCAGTGTCAATTACTGCGGTTTCCATAGAAACAAGACAACTAACGGTTTTTAAATCTTCATTCATGGAGTAGTTTTTATAAATAATGTAGACTTGGGGATGACTGCTTTCTAAAGACATAATGCTGAAGCAGACCCCAATAACTTTAACCCCTTCAAATGACGGTTAAAGTTTTGTATATGGTTTCACTAATATTGGACCCACATGTTTAAATACAGTGATCTTTATTTCAAACAGTAAGAAGAGATTAAGCCACCCTTCCCCGAGGGGATGTTGAATAATTTGCAAGCAGCTGCTGAGCAGTTGGGAAACCTCTGTTGTTACATCATTAATTACAGTATCGCAGGAACTTAGCACTGTTTCCCAAGATAAAGATGCTTTCGGTTCTCCTTTAAAAGATTCTGGCATTTAGAAAGACTTTTTGGCACCTGAATTAGTTACATTTGTCCCTGTGAGAAACTGCCTGACAGGACAGCTAACAGGAGAAATTATCTTTTAGCTCACAATTTCAGGTTTCCACCCACAGTCCTTGGCACTAGTGAGACAGAAAGGTATGAAGGCAGGAACATGTGAAAGAAGGAAAAGTGTTCTCACTGGACAGGAGGCAGAGCAAAATACCTAGACAAGGGACCAGGCTCAGTCACAGCCGAGTAACGTCCTTCCAACAAGGATAAACTCCTAGAACATCCAGGGGCTGCAGAAATATCACCGCTATCGGGGGAAGAAGAATTCAACAGCTGAGCTTCTGTAGGACATTTCATATTCAGATTATAACACCCGTGTGTCCACTCACTAAGGACAAAGAAAAACAAGGCAGATTCAATGCAATATTGTTAATTATGTGGTTTTGAAATATACTTTAACTATTAAGTATTGATGCTTACTATATAAGTAACGGTTTTCTTCATTGTTTTGGAACCCTTATTGCTAACATAGACTTAACGTACAGAGCTCCTTCTGTATTTGTTTTCTCTGTCTGCAGTGCTGTAAGGATGGTGATTTCACACTTTGTTTATGGTACTTACTGCCTCATTTAGAAATTAAAAAATGATGACAGAGAGTAGTACCATTTGGGGTTTCATTAGCTAAAGTGTTTCCTTTCTTGAGCTCTGTTTTCATCTCCACAACGTCTTTCAAATGGTTTGCCAGGTTCTGAGTGTATTCACTTTCACTGTTTCACATTGTTGAGATCCCAAAAACCATGTTTTTTTTTTGTTTGTTTGTTTGTTTGTTTTTCCTCACGCTGTCTCTCACATCAGTTTGATGCAGCAATACAACAGTGAACTTCGGAGTGTTCAAGGAATTACAGTGTAACAGGTTTGTTGGTATTGTGGCATTAGATTTTTTTTTAATCTAAATTCTAAATACTTTCTTCTCCAATAAAAATTCTCTCCCTTCTTTCCTTAAGTGCATGGCGTCACCGCTCTCTTGTAGGACCCTAACCTCCAGAAGGCCCTCCAAAGCAAGGGACCTCACACTTCACTGCAGGACATAATTCACAAACACCAAATATGATTTATCTGTGGCACACAAATTAAGCTAAATCTCACCTACCTTTAGACTGGATCACGTCTCTCTGCATGTGCTGGGTGTGGAGTAAAATGTCTGTATCATTGTCACGTGCCTCAGTGCAGTCATTTGTCCCACATTTGTTAATGTCAGTTTGCCATAGATTGAACTCATTGTTATGTTGCTTTTCAAAAGCAACTTAAAAAAAAAACAGCAGGGCTCAACTGAAATATTTCCTTTCAATATAGCCAGGCTGCAGGCATAAAACATAATAGTAAAATATACAATGGGGCAAAGTAAAAGGGCTTTATAGTGGATCTTTGTCATGCCACTGTAAGTATTTCATAACATCAGCAACTGCTTTTCTCAACAGACATCACATAGGTCTCAGTTAATGAAAGGAGACATGGAGCATATTGCATCAAATAGATTCCGGACAGGCCACAGAAAATGGATCATGAATCTAGGCCCCTTAGCTAAAATAGTCAGACCTCTGACTAGCAAAAGGACTAATGTGCTTTAGCTCGTCTCCCTTCCAGCCATAAACTCAAGAGCAGTACTGAAAATGTTTTCCTTTCTAGGCTGCCCACTACCCCCAACCCCAACACACACACACGCATACACACACACACACACACACACACACACACACACACACACACACACCACCACCACCACCACCATGAAAGACAGTCAGCAAGGATCAAAAACATTTTCTTTTAAATGAATCATGGCAGTCAAATAAAGATGCCACACACAGATTATGTTAAAATCAATGGCCTAACTGTAGCCAGTATCAGCAAGCACAGAGCACATGCCATGGACTGAGCACAGTCCCTCCATATTTTACAGTTCCCATTTCCTTAAATAACTTTTGAGTGATGTAGTATTATTCTCACTCACAACTTCCATTAATTGGCCAAAACAAGTTAGCCCAGTTATGCCACGGGGTCTTCAATGATGCAGCTACATCCAGAAGGTGCAGCTGTAACACTGACATCTAGAAACAAATGTTAAAATAAATAGGGGACAGAACTGATTTAAAAGAATAGGTTACTTGTAGAGCCATTTGGAGCCCTGCAGAATAAACGTGGAGGTGATTTTTAAATATTCAAAGCACTTGCAATCAATTGTCATTGGTTTCTTGTGTGGTATTTATTTCAAATTTGTTAAGAAGATTTTCTTTTATTACATGGGGTTTTTACATGCCCCTCTCTATATGAGGAGATAATATATTTAGGCCATATTCCCCACAACCTTCTCTCAAGTCTCCATTGCTCACGAAACAGCTTCATTTCCATTTTCATGTTCTCGGTGAATATTTTTATATGTCTATAAGATCTAGGAGCCAAAAATGACATAAAACATGATATTTATCTTTCTGAAGCTGACTTAATTTTCTTAATAGCATTAAGTCCACTTGCATCTATTTTCCTGCAAATGACAGTAAAATGTTGTTGTTTTTTTTTTGTTTTTTTTTTTGTTTGTTTGTTTGTTTTTCAATGCAGTTTATTCAGGAACCTTAAACAATCCTCGGACCCTGGGGAAAGCCAGCCCACAGCTTAAATAGCCTCTGGGTAGCCAACCCAGGCGTGCCACGTGGGCAATGCAGATAGGTCCACATACATGAAAGCAAGCCAGATCCTCAGCCTTAGCCAAATGTGGAGTTGTTCGTGACAGAGAGCACTCACCATCGGGAATTCCGCAACTCTCTACAGTTCCCCCTTTTTGTTTTAGATGCATCAGGAAATGTTGTTTTTTTTTATGTTTTGGAAACAGATAAACAGAATTTGGTTCTTGTGAGTATAATCCACAACATTTTTTTACTCCCTTAATTCCCTTCATTTTGTTTGTTGTTTCATTTTTCAGTGCTAAGGATTAGAATCTAAGCTTTGTGCTTGATAAACAAGCACTCTACCACTGAAATAAGTCCCCACAAATTATCATTCTTTTAGAATATTTAACAGGAGTCCAGCAAAATGGTACATCTCAGAAATCACTGTAATCACGGGGCGAGGCAAGAGGACCATAAATTTGAGGCTAGCTTGAAATACATAGAGACACAGTGCCTCAATTTTTGTTTTTCCATTTTTCTTTTTGCTATTTTGAGATTATATTTTAATTACATTTTTCTCTTTCCTTTCTTTCCTCCAGAATCTCCCAGCTCTTTTCAAATGCATAGCCTCTTATTTTCATCAGTTGTTATTACATGTATATATATATATATACATATATATTGTAAATATATATTCCATATAAAGCCTTACATAATCTATATGTAATCTCTCTATATAATCTATATATAACCATATATAACCTCTTGAGTCCATGTGCTATTACTTGTATATATGTTGTAGGGGCTGGCATTGGCTCTGGACAAACCGTTGGTCTGCTCTTTCCACCACTCTCCTGCTCCCAGCTTTACTCAGTTGTGTCTAGGGTTCTTTGTGTAGGGTGGAGGCCTCATGGGTTTTCCCTGGTGCATTTTGACTGTTGTTGTCCTCCTCATTCAGGTCATATTTGAGCCATCATGTTGTTGAGACTTCACAGATGTTATTTCAGATGAAGATGAAACTAGGACTTCAGGCATCATTAATAGCTTATACATCTCCTTTGGAGCACCTGCTATTGTTCTTCCCCTATAACACAGTCACTTTCATATTGGCATTGCAAGTCTACAAATAACAACATGAAGTTTAGTCTAACACAGTGAGAAAAATGAAAGAGGGACACCAACAAACAGAGTCTGAGATATTGCTTAAGAAGAGATGGGTTTTCCTGCAGAATTACTTGTAAGATTTCACACAAGTTATTTGTCTTTTTGAAGTGGTAGTTCTTCAGCAGCCAAAACTTTTCATCTCTGTATTTTCAATTCAAAGAGTATGCTTCCAACTAAGAGGAAAGCAATCCCAAGCCTTTCAGAGCTAATCAAAAGAAAGGTTGCAGCCTCCAGACCTTTCCAAGGGCATCTTCTTTGCTGTATTAAGATTTGACAACAGTTGATCTACCATGGGCTATTTTTCTTCTTTCACATTAAAAAAAAAAATTATATGACTGTGAGTCACCTCATTTAATCCATTACCTGCTAATAGCCTCCTTTATGATTAGCCTAGAGGTCTAAAATAATAACTAATAATCATCTGCTTGTTAGAAAGCGATCTTGCTGGAGACACTCCTTCATCTAAACTCAGCAGCCCATTGTATTTCATGGCCAGACCCCTGGGGTCTGCTGATCTCTGTGTGCAGTCAGGGCATATGGCACAGTTATCCTCCGTGGGAGGATAGAACCAATTTATTCCAAATAGAAAGGACTTATCAGATCTAGACAGATCTTTAAAACACCTGTAAGATAATTTGGATTAACAGCAGTAATAAAACAGCAAGCAAGTTTCCCTCCCTTTAAAATGATAAATGACTGTGTTTCATTGAGCAGACTTTTCCTTATCTGATTTGTTTTTAAAATGATAAATAGGTTTCCATAAATCTAAAGGAAACTCTGGAGTCACCATCTACCTAATTGAATCAGAGCTTATATGATTCAAAGAGATAAGAACACATTAAACAAATGAGGAGATTTTACATGCCCAAAGTGGATATAAAATTCACCTTTGAAGAATACAGAATGAAACCTTAATATCTAAAGCAGACAAACTATCAAAATTAAAGAGACATTACTTGAAGCTATCCCTTTTATGAGCAAGTTCTGCTTCATGTCTCTTTTAACATTTGCAAATATTCTGACCAGTTTTATCATGATTCCCTCAAAAAGTTTTTAACCAGTTTTTCAATTCTTTGTACTTTATAGGAAACTGTTCTGTCAGTAAACTTCTCTTTTTGTTCATGACATTAAGGTTTCTAGAGTCAATTGTCAAAGATTCTGTAGCCTGAATTCTCATCTCTTGAGAGGGAAATCCTTGCTGCCTGCTCTAGTTTTCCTCCCATTTCAGTTTGCTCTCCTCATGATCCTTCCCCCCACACTGGTTGCAGTCTAATTGACTGTCTTGCTATACTTTCTTCTTGTGTTTGTTTGTTGCTGTTGTTTTTGTTTCCTACTTTTTCTTCAAATCTTTTCACAGAAAGCACCACCATAAACCCATGTCAGTGGCTCTTCTGAGTCACTATCATTCAGGAAGGCAGGCGGAAATCTGAAATACCCATGGTATCTAAAGAGGAAGAGGATGGTTTCACTGAACAGGCAGAAAATAGGTTTCCACGTGATTTTCATGAGTAAAGACATAAATTCCTTTTGGAATTAGGAACACTTGTCACAGTGTCTTGAGACATAAAAATAAAATCTGCTTGGCATGAAAGTGGAAGATAATTGTTTAAATTTATATCTGTAAATCCTTCAAAACAAAACAGAATACATTTTTTTCAAAGATGGTTAAGCGAATACAATATAAGATTAGTGAATGCTTTTAAGTTTATGGTTGCATTCATGTACCCTTTCATTTTACCAGAAAGAAAAGAAATTGAAGAGGAGAATTTTTTCTGAATACTATAATGTATAAGGGATATGGTCAAACAGATAATTATGTCACAATAATTCAAAGTATTTTGAATATGTAAATTAGAACATATTATTTATAACACACTGGACTCATGCCAATCTCCTATTCACGGAGCTTGGGCTTTAATCCCTATCACTTCAAAAAGTAAAATGAAAATAAATGAGAATGCAAAACTTCATTTTAAAATTCTTTAAGGCGTTTCATATTATTTATAGCAAAATCCAAACTCTTATTAAGATTCCAAAGGCCTTTCATGAATGGATTTTGCCAGTGCCTACAGCTCCACATTGTCTCTACTGAATAAGCAACACCTTTCGTTATGATGAGTCCATGTGTCTTCAGACACATTCAATCTGTTCTTGAGTAGGTGACATTGCCATCTCAGTGAGCTAATACTGGACAATGTTCTTGATCTAACCAAGGGTCACTCTGCTTAAAGATACTTCTTACCTTTTTATCATGTATTAAACAGATATATTCCTATCACCAATCCTTTTTATTCATACACACATATACAGTGACATACATTTATATGCATGTGTGTATCACACTATGTATTAGTGATCTATATCTATTACAATAGAAATTATGTGACAGTACAAAATGATTATCAGAAGTTTCTTGTGAAGCTGAGAATGTGGCCCAATCACAAAAGTTCTTGCTGTGGAAAGTCAGATTCCCAGCACCCATATAAAAGGCTGGGCATGGTGGCACTCATTGGGCATTGGGGAGCAGAGCAAATGAAAGCAGATACCCAAAGTTTTGTGAGCAGCAAGTCTATCCAATCAGTGAGATCTGGCCTCAGGGAAAGAGCCTGTATCAAAAAATAATATAGACAGCAATAGGAAAGGACACCTGACATCAACCACTGGCCTACACACACACACACACACACACACACACACACACACACACACACACACATGCAAGTGCTTGTACCTGCCACATTTGTACCTACCACATGTACACACAAGCACACTCTCAGATGCATACATGGAAACACACACAATATATGATACATACTTATTAGAAGACCTAGTATATGATGAGACCTCCAAATACCTACTTCTTCTATTATCATTCACTAAGTCTGTCTTTTTCCCTATATACTGAGCTTCATAAAGCAATCAGTGTGTGTTTGGGGGAAAATGATACATTTTCAGCACTGAGGACAGTTCCCGACCCAACTAGGAAGTGCTCCTGGAGTTTTTCCTTGTATAACAGGAAGAAGTAACATTGTATTTTAGACAACACAATTGTTACACATGAAGACCTTAATGCTGCAGTATCAATTGCCAAATATGTGGAATTAATGAAGTATTTAAATTTCCCTCAATAAATTACATTCCCTACTATACATAAAACTTGATGCTAGCTCAGATGTGGCTAAGAACACATTATATGGTATGGAAATGAGAGTATAGTAGACAAATTAACAAAATTCTTCACTTGGATAACAATTTGCCTAAATATAAAAAGAAAATAAAGCAAATGGATATTCATTGATCCGCAATATAAATGTGGAGTAGTTGTTTGTAGCCCAAAGATCAGATGCAATTAACGTTAATTAGGAAATCCTTTATGTGGCTGATTCTGACAAATCTACAGCTTTAACTACTGTTGATAGAGTTATTGTTACACAATGGTGTTATTTTCATTAACATTTTGTCAATCCTGGATGGGTTTAAACATGTGTACCAAAGTCCGTAACTAACCAAAAATTGATAAAGATAAATCCATGATACAAACAAAGCAAATACACGAAGAAAAGATAATTATTACTTATTATACACAGCAAGCAACTTTGTACACATATTATCAGTCTCTTTCTTAAAACCAGAAATAACTTTTAGTGTGTTAAATAGATTTTGTATTTTAAAGCTTAAGAGACTAATTTACATCATATTAACAAGACCCACCTCTTAAAATGCATGCGCTGAACTCACAATCATAAAGCAAACTAAACCTGAAAAATTATTTCAAAAGTGTAGACCAAAATTTTTCTTTACGTATATTAAAAATAAATATCTTACTATTATAACTATAAGCCTTTATTTTATAAGTTTGTAAAACCTAGGGAAATATTTCTCTGTGAACTATCCTTTGTTTTTTAAATTCATCTTCAATTTTACTTCTTTCTGCATTCCAGACTTTTACATGGTGTAGTATAGTGGGACAAATGTATTTTATGTAGACCAAGAATTACAGTATTTATGACATAAGGAACCATCATCACGAGCCAGGTGGTGGCGCAGGCATTTAATCCCAGCACTTTGGAGGCATACACAGGCAGGTCTCTGTAAATTACTGAATGAGTTCCAGGACAGCCTAGGCTACACAGAGAAACACTGTCTATAAAAAGAAAAAGGAAAATGAACAAAGAAAAGACCAATTTTCACTGAGGAGAAAAACGTTTTGTTTTGTTTTCCTTTTGAGACAGTTATCCATTTTGGGTCTGGAGATGTTCTTAGCTGAAATCACTGATAGGAGTCTGTGAAGGTTCCTTATGGGATCCCTGCTCTCATGCTCTAGCACTGTCTTTGATGAAGATGGATCTTCCACGGATTTTGACACTCAGTAAACCCAGTCTTTTTCTGTTGACAGTTGCAAACATTACATTCAAGAACCCAAGCTGCCTTCTTCCTGATTGCCTCTGCAATGGGACCCATAAGTTTTCAAACAGTTTTCAGTGTTAGAGTACTTTTATGAGATAGCAGTTAAACCAAGCATGTTTTACCTTTGCAATTTCTGGCAAGACATCATCCTCTGTACATTCCAGATTCTTCCATCCTTAGCTGCAAAGCTATCTGCAGTGAGCTGAGCATTAGAATGACTCCACCTAATTCCTGTCTTACGGCTGGAGCCAGGAGGTTCTTATATCACAGATTTTTCTTGCAAAATAAACAAGCCTTACCCTTGCCCATAAAGGCTTCTAGCTATTTCCTTTTTTAATATTAAAAAAAAACTTTGCTCTCAATAAGATAGGTGAGTTAAAGAACAAAATCTCTCTCTTTTTTCTGTTCTGCATATATAAGCAGGAGGTAAAAAGTTGGTTATATTGCCAACTGTCACAGTGTACGCTCAAAATACGTGAAGTCAGGTGACACTAATAGCCTAGTTACATCACAAATGATAAGAAAATAATTTAAATATTACACACAAACACACACACACACACACACACACACACACAGGCACACACACAGGCATCCCTGAAAATGCACACTGTATTTATTCCTGGTCTTTGTGATGCTAAGCTTTCCAACAGGAAAGCCTCTCCACAGTGGTTGTACCTCTACATCATGTACATAAAAACACAATCAATTTTTCAGCTCTCTCTACAGCAATTTGCATTGCTGGGGAAAGGACATTAAGTATTCTAAGTTTGGGGCTGCCACTGAGGTTATTTATTCTCAATTATGTATCAAGCGACAGCACAACGCCGTGTTGGGAATTGAACTGCTTTGATTCTCCATTAAGTATAAATTCAAAGCTCAAATGTAGATATAACCAGCCATGATCAAGGTGGAATCCAATGGGGATTTCTTTCAGTGGTGTAATTTCATTCAAGTAGAATCATTTTCATTTTGTATTCTTCCTTACTCTGCACAAGTAATGATCATTATAATTAAGAACCAAATGAACTAAGAGGGGCTATAGAAGGAAAGGCTGAAGTGTCACCAACATTTTTATCACCTATAATTATGGATTTATTGAATTAATTTTTAAATCTTTTGTCTGTGTTACCAATATATACGTATATATGCTGATAGAATAACTCTCTTTTTCTTTGTATTGATCATATATTATCAACTAACTAGAAGAACACTGTCCGGAAGAGAGTATTGTTTTAATAAACATTTGAAGGGTTGAACTATACTAAATAAAGAATGAATGAACTGATAGAAAATGAAAATTCGAATGGATATTGGAATTATTCTACCAGTAGAAAAGGTTGGACTTTTTTATATTTCCCTAGTTAATGCATTATTAAAGATGCTGATGTTAGCTAGAGGTATTCTAATCATAAGAATTTTCATTTGTACTTGATTCCCAGAGCTTTAGAGGGTATGGGTAACAATTGGGGTTTTCAGGTTACTGCAACCAAAGCCACAAACCAACGTGGCTCAGTTCAAGAGGGATGTGTTTCGTGCTCATTCTGGATGCTGGAAATGCAGCATCAAGGTGTTGAAACAGTCATGTCTCTGGGAATGCTGAGCCGTAATACATGGCCCATAACCATCTAGACCCTGGTACATCCCATCCCGTTGGCTTGTAGATGCATAATTCAAATTTTTGTCACATATTTTCTTTCTGTATCTATACATCACTTCTCGTCACTTATAAGCACAATTTTATTAGATGTAGAGCTTATTCAAAGTCAAGAATGATCTCACCTTGATATTTTTATCTGCAAAGACTATCTTCAAATAAGGCACTATTCATAGATACCAGGGACTGTTAATTAAGCATAATGCTTTAGTACAATACTCAAAACACTACAGTAACGTTTAGCAACTGGTTAATAGAAGCCAATAATAATGGTTTCCGGAAATATGCTCACCTGTTTTCAGGGCCTGAGTGATCAAACTCAGGACCTTGAACTCTCTCATTATACCTCACTTTCGTATTTTGCATTATCCTTTGAAATGAGTGACCTCTGACTGATTGATCCAAATCCCCAAATAATATGGTTTTCTCATTAAAAATAAAGAACTAAATCCCTGCCTATAAGCTCTTACCACACTGGCCACTTGTGAGAATGGCCACCTGCTTTTCCTAACCTTAATGCCAATTTCCTACCTGCCAATGAGCAGAGCCTGTCTGGCTCCACTGACCTGCAGCTCTCTTTAGCACCCTCTCTAAATCACAAAAGAAGTCCTGATACAGACTTTCTCAACGTTAGCTTTCTGTTCTGTCTGTATAGTAGATTCTGGTCCACCACAGACAACTCATTTCCCACTGAGTATACAAACCTCCGTGTTGCCAGGAGAGTCACGTTGTTTTTCTCTACAGAAAGTCAAACCCTGTCCTAATATTCATTGTTCAATGAGTTATATAGTCACCTGAAATTCAGCATTAAAATGTTAGAGCCTCAAAAGTTTTCTTAGAATTGCTTAAGCTGGACTCTCTTCTGCCAGTAGAGGGAAAAGAGAGTTAGAAGCCACGGAGTGCCATGAAGCAGAAGGGATCACACAGTCCTGGTAACAACTACAGGCCTCCAAGGAGAAGGATTTTTTCAATGTTGTGTTTAAACGTGTCCTACACCTTTCCTGTCTTCACTTTTTAGTCTCCCTTGTAATTTTCACAGCCTCTTTCTCTAGTTATCTCAAGGTGATGATGCCGATCGCAGAGACAGAATGTCACATTTTCAAAAAAAAACAAACAAAAAAAAAACCAATGCAATTAGCATTACATTACAACAAGCCCTATAAAATTTTTAGAACAACAATCATAGTTCTAACATGTACTTGTTATGTATGCAAAAAATAATCTTTTTTAAAAGATATGAAATTCAGTTGGAAGTTAAAAACCATCATAGTTTTCTGCGTAATCTAATGAGCTAGATTGAAGAGGCCTGACTTTTTATCCTAGATAGGTAATCATCACAATTTGTGGGCTCAGACTTTTGAGCGTTTACTTCCCTTATTCATAACAACTACTGCAGATATTAGGTTCATTCACATTCTAAAAATGTTTAGGTACAGTCTGCAGACAGATTCCATGCTGCACAAAGAAAGGTGAACTGCAGTGGAGACCTACTCTTTATTGCCAATATCAGCCATTAATGGCACCCATCTGTATGTTGACACTGGTACTGGTATGTACATCTTGCCACCATATTGAAACAAGATACTGGCATTCATCACCTTCAAAATAACAATAGTAATTTCTCAGGACCTATCAGATTTCAACTAATTTCATATTAAATCCAGATTTCCAGATTTTTTTTAAAAACCATATTCTTACGTACTTCACTGAACATGTATGCACACAGCGCATTGAATAACTTGAGTTGGGCATAATGCTTACTGTTGATTGGTATTAGAATTGTAGGTAGCATAGTTTCTACCACTTCCTATTTCCTTGAAGCTGGGTACCAGGAGCTTGCTAATTCCAGATTTTTTGTTTCCAACATTCTTTTTATTGTGGTCCCAGTAGTGATCTTGAAAAAGGCAATGCAGGTAGAGAAAAAAAGTAAGCATTTTATCTTTATTTGCTCATGTAGCATCCCTTCTATGCTGACCCTCAACCCCACCATTGTTTTGTTGAAGAGTAGCATGAAAGCTTTGGAAATAAGCCCTGTAATGTTTATTTGCCTTTGTGTTTATTTAAGGTTGTCTATCTTCTTATATGCTGAAGAAAAGTAAGTCTGCATCTTTGAAGGAAGCTCTGTTTATGAGGACATTTGTGCTTCAGGAGACTGGAACTCTCAGGAAGTGTTGATTTGTTTGCAACACAATACATGTCAAGATGACCAAAGATAAAAACCTCATAGATGAAAAAAAAATAATATATATATATGTATATAAGGTCTCATCTGCACTTCAGCTAAGTTTTACTAAAAGTGAGCTTCATATACTCTTTGAACTCCTGCAGTTATGGTTGAGATTTTCCATGCAAGGACTGAAAAGAAAAGTAGAAATAATTTTATAGTCATGAGTCTTACTGAAGCCCATTTTGTCTCCTAATACAAGAAAAGATGAAAGAAAAGTAAGGGGAAACAATGAAAATATAACATATTTTGATCACTAGACGATGCATAAAGTGGTTTCCAGTAATTTCCCATATTACCATCAGAATAAGGCTATGTTTCCTCTCCTTTTATGAGCATTAGCGTATAGTTAATATGATGGAGCCATTTGTAAATTATGAAGGCTTTCAGACAGTGGCAACAGTTAAAATCAAAAGGGTTTGCTTGTACAGGCAAACTGATAAATGAAGTAAGACAGTTGTATCATTGCATTTTCTGAATGATTTAGACAGTCTTTTCTTCAACCAATGGAAAGAATACAAGTTTCATAACCTAATAAAAGCATAGGGGAAAAAAAGACCCTGGGAGTTTTAAAACCACTTAAGTGGTCTCTCAGACTTCATCTTTATTCCTCTAACCTTTGCGGGGAAGGCGGTATGATTCATCACACTTTACAGTTTCCATTAATCATTCCTCACCTTGACATTTCAGACTGCTGGGACAAATCGGAACTTCCTAATTCTAAATAAACTTTGCTGACAGGATGATTATAAATATAATCACTATTGTAATGGTAAGTTTTCCACCTTGGTTCACAAATACCTGATTCACATATGGATTCATCACAAGGGCCATCCACCGGTTGAGTAATGATCAGGCAAATTTAATTGTTCCATGGGTCAAAGTCCAAATACTAAATATGTCTTCAGTTTGAGCATTATTTTTAAGTTATAGGTAAATATCAAACGATAGTTAATGATTTAGGTATGGAAACGTTTATGGGTAATGTCTTCCACTGTTGACTGAACAAAAGAGAAATTGATGATCCCCTAAAGGATGATGGATATAATGCGATTAAGCAAATGTGGCAAAAATATAGGTAAAGAAAAACAGATCTAACTGTTTTACAAACCTTTTTGACTTTCCAATTTAAAGTGTTTCTTAATAAAATTTGGAAGTGTAAATCTTCTGGGTTATAGTATTGCCTTTTTCCTCCTTAAGGTAGGATCTTAAGAATACTTAATAAGGAGGGTTTCCTCAAAGCCCATCAGCTACTGCCAGATAATGACATTTCCTGCTGACCATCTTTTTTTCCATCTTGACTCCCAGAGCACAACCATTCTCCCACACCACCCCCCTTCCTCATTCCCCAGCCCCCGCCCCCCACGGAGCTACCTCAGTTAGCCAGAGACTTTGGTAGAGATTGAAGTCACACACCTGACCCTCCCAAAGGTTTTACAAGAAGGTACAAGCACTGCTTCATAATTGCCATTCCAGTAACATTTGAAGGAATTTAAAACAGAGGACACAAAGGCAAAACGCTCTGAAAGAAATCAATAATTAATCTTGGGGGCAGGGGAGGGCTGCCTAACTTCCTAGATATATCAAGAGAATAACAGATTTGACCTCTGGTACAGAAGAGAAAAATGCATGGTGCTGAACCACACGAACAATATACACTTTTACATAGTCTTCTGCTCCACTGTGTGTTTAGATATTTTTACCCTTGATATCATCCCCGGGGGTATTTTTAATATCATAGTATGAAAGACCAATGCAGAGAGAAATTATCTCTGGGAGGAGTTCACTGCACTGCTTATTTGTCTGTTCCTACACTGCTTATTTGTCTGATGCAATTAGGAACCCAGGAATTGCTAGCTTGAACAGCATAAAATGAAGAGAAACATGAGGAATGGCTGAGTCCACCTGCTTGCCTTCTGCCTTCCCTTTTCTGTTAAAAAAAAAATATGCTAACCATCACAAGAGAATACATTCTCAGACGCAAGTGCCAGCTTATGTAATTTCTTTTGTAACCTATTTTATAATATTAAAAGAGTCAGGCAGTATGTAGAAAAATGTGACCAATTTAAAAAGCAGAGTGAAATATGTCATTTGCTCTCACTTATCTTAATAGGGATTTAAAAGGACACTCATGAGCCATTGGGACCCATGAGTTAGTTGAGCTGAACAAGTGGTTTTGCGTAAGATCTATTCCTAAGTCATTTAGTGCCTCCTTACATCATTAAAAGCAAATATACTTTTAAATTTAAAATTGCAAGAGTCATAACAACTTGTCATGAAGACAATTTCAGTAGTACTTATCATGCTTACAGGGGTCAAGAGGAGTACCTTTATCCTAAGTTTTAATCTCTCTGAGATGCCTTAGTGGAATTCCTCCTTACCTATCTGATGAGGAAATGTAGCTGGCTTGGTCCCTTCCCCTCCTCCTTTCCCTATTGGGCTACATATAGTCTTTCAAAGGAGCAAAAGGAAGAAGCCTAGGTGCCATTCAGAGATGAGTAACAGGGAACACAAAGCAAGAGCCCCAGGAAAGGAGAGTGAGGGACAGCTGGGGGCTCTGTGGGTCAAACATATTACAAACAAGATCTGGCTTTCTCATGGGTGCTGGGGCATTTCCATGAGGTCTACCATAGGACGTGGTAACAGACCAACCCATCATGGGTATGCTTGTCCTTCTCTGATGTTTACCATACAGAGTGATTCCTGTCTCTGCACCTTGACCTCACCCCAGCTAACATCGGAACCCAGAATAGCATCCCACATTGCTATGAATCAGTGTTCCTGTGTGAATAAGGAGATGGAGCTCTAGGATGAAGGGATGATTTGGACCAAAATGCTTCTGTTTATACAATGTACAGAAATACAAGTAATCATAGACACTACTGTAAGCTTTTGAGGGCTTAAGCCGTATACACGTTTGCTTTGTATTCATTATAAGCCAACGATGTAGGCAGTGGTTCAGCATTTTATAGGTGGGGGCCCTGAGGCACAGCAAAGAAAAGCTATGATAAATGAACCAAGAATCTGAAATAGAAAAGAGAAAATATGAATAGATACTGCTTCACTCAGCATTACCCTCTCTCCCCTGACTATTCTACTATTTTAGTAGGGCTGTCTCTGACATGAACTCAGTGGCTGGCTCTTGGATCACCTCCGCCTGAGGGGGGAGATGGGGCAGCTTTGCCAGGTCACAGAGGAAGACAGTGCAGCCAGTCCTGATGAGACCTGATAGACTAGGGTCAGAAAGAAGGGGAAGTGGACCTTCCCTATCAGTGGACTTAGGAAGTGGCATGGAAGGAGACGAGGGAGTGAGGGTGAGATTGGGAGGGGATGAAGGAGGGGGCTACAGCTGGGATACAAAGTGAATAAATTGTAATAAAGAAAAAAGAAAAAGAAAAAAAATACTGAAATTACTTTTAAAGCAGGATATTTGTGTACAAGTAAAATGGATTTTGATAGCAAGTAAAAACTGAAGGTGATATTCTACACTGGGGAGGGTCAAATACTGCACAGAATGTTTAGTGCTTAACCAATGTTTGCCTGACTATCCTGTGTACAGCTAGTGACTGCAAACCAGACTTGTGTTTCATACTCTCTTGATAACTTGTCATACATTTGACTTGCTTTTCTAAAATAACTATATTCCAAAATTCTAATATAAATTCCAATTAATTTCTTTTTAAAAACATGTGCAATTGCAGGTGTGGTGGCTTAGGCCCTTAATCTCAGCACTGGGAGGGCAGAGGAAAGTAGATCTCTGTGAATTCGAGAGCAGCCTGGTCTGCAAAGTGAGTCCCAGACTGCCAGGTCTACACAGAGAAATCCTGTCTATAAAACAAACAAAAAGAGGTTCAATTATGTTACTTTAAAAATATTTTGTTTGCCTGCACAAAACTAAAGTCCAAGTGGATCAAAGACCTCAACATAAAACCAGATACGCTAAATCTGTTAGAAGAAAAAGTAGGGAACAGCCTAGAACTCATTGGCACAGGAGACAACTTCCTGAACAGAACTCCAACAGCACAGGCTTTAAGAGCAACAATCAATAAATGGGACCTCATGAAACTGAAAAGCTTCTGTAAAACAAAGGACACCGTCATCAAAACAAAACGACTGCCTACAGATTGGGAATCTTCACCAACCCTCTATCTGACAGAGGGCTAATATCCAGTATATATAAAGAACTAAAGAAGCTGAAAAGCAGCAAAACAAGTAATCCACTTAAAAAATGGGGAACGGAGCTAAACAGAGAATTCTCTGTAGAGGAATATAGAATGGCAGAGAGACACTTAAAGAAATGCTCAACCTCATTAGCCATTAGGGAAATGCAAATCAAACCGACCCTAAGATTTCACCTTAGACCCATCAGAATGGCCAAGATGAAAAACACAAATGACAACACATGTTGGAGAGGTTGTGAAGAAAGAGGAACCCTCCTCCATTGCTGGTGCGAATGTAAACTGGTACAACCACTTTGGAAGTCAATCTGGTGCTTTCTCAGACAATTAGGAATAGCACTTCCTCAAGACCCAGCTATACCACTGCTAGGCATATACCCAAAATTTGCTCAAGTACACAATAAGGACATTTGCTCAACCATGTTTGTAGCAGCTTTATTTGTAATAGCCAGAACCTGGAAACAACCCAGATGTCCATCAACGGAGGAATGGATACAGAAATTGTGGTATTTCTACACAATAGAATACTACTCAGCAATCAAAAAGGAGGAAATAATGAAATTTGCAGGCAAATGGTGGGATCTAGAAAAGATCATTCTGAGTGAAATATCCCAGAAGGAGAAAGACAAACATGGAATATACTCGCTTATATAGACCTTAAAGGTAGGATAAACATAATGAAATCTATATACCTAAAGAAGATAATCAAGAAAGCAGACGTGGGGTATGATGATCAATCCTCATTTAGAAAGACAAATGGGATATGCATTGAACGTATGACAGGAGTCTACCGCAGAAAGCATCTGAAAGACTCTACCTAGCAGTGCTCCAAAATAGATACTAAGACTCACAACCAAACCTTTGGCAGAGTGCAGGGAATCATATGAAAGAAGGGGAGTTTGATGTGGAAAGGATAGGAGCTCCACAAGGACCAAACGTATCTGGGCACAGGGTCTTTTCTGAGATGGACACTCAACCAAAGTCCATGAGAGGATAAAACCTAGAACCTCTGCTCAGATGTGACCCGTGATAGCTCGGTAATCAATTGGTTTCCCATAGTAAGGGGAACAAGGACTATTTCTAACATGAACTCAATGACTGGCTCTTTGACCTCCCCACCTCCCAAGGGAGGAGCAGTACTGTTAGGCCACAGAGAAGGACTTTGCAGCCAGTCCTGAAAATACCTGACAAAAGCGAGTCATATGAAAGGGGAGGAGGTCCTCCCCTATTAGTGGACTTGGAAAGGGGCAGGGAGGAGATGAGGGAGGAAGGGTGGGATTGGGGAGGGAATGAGGGATACAGCTGGGATACAGAATTAACAAAATGTAACTAATGAGAAAAATAAAATTATGGAAAAAAAATATTTTGTTTGTCCTTTGAGAATTTCATACATGTATATAATGTAATTTTTACTATATACAACTCCTTACTTATCCATGACTCTCCCTGAACCCCTGCATTGTGTCCACTTCCAACTTCATGTCTTCTTTTCTTTATTTCATTTTCTGAGATTATAATATAATTACATCATTTTTCCCTTTCCTTTCATTTTTCCAAGATCACTCATATACCCCTTCCTTTTCCATTCAAATATATGAGAATCTCCTTTTTCATTAATTGTAGTTTCATATGGACATGTGTATAAATATGAGTTTCCAAATACATAAATACAGCCTTCTCAGTATTAATAATTTTACTGGTATGCATGTTTTCAGAAATTGTCATTTGGTATTGCTGGGTTCTTCCCTGGTGAAGACTATTTCCCCTGCTCTCAGCCATTTCTATGTGAATGAGCCTGTGTATTTTTTCATTAAATGCCTTTAGAATATTTGTAAAACCTAAGGCTGCATATGTTTTACTGATTTATGTTGTCATATCTGTATACTTAAGCTATTAAAACAAGTGAAAAACACCTCTTATAAACAGAAAATATTATGGGACTAGAGTGGACTGTGTTTTGACTAATAACAACAGAAGTCTTCATTAGCGCATATCCAAAATGTTTCAGATTAGGACATCAGCGATTTTAATTTTTTCAGATTTTGTAATATTTGCCTATACACAACAACATACATTTTGTAAAAGACACAATTAATTTATGTCTATATACAGCTTATACAGAGATCTTGAAGGTATTTTTACATAGATTTTTAGCATGCCTGTGTTTTGACTGTCACATAAAAGCTGGCATAGAATTTTACACTACTGGTATTATATTGGAAGCTCCAATTATTTCTAATTTTGAGGCATTTTATATCTGGCTATTAAGACCCAGAATATCTCTGAGGAGAATGGAGAGATGGGGAGAGAGGGCTTGGAGAGAAAAGAGAAACTGAGCACGGGGCCATTGCTGAGACAGCTGGAGACCTGCCACAAGGTAGTCTCCAGCGACGATATAGGGATATCTCTAACTGAGCCGCTTAGCAGCAGGGGACATGGAGACTGAGAAAGCCACCTTCCAGCCAGGCAGGACTTACAATGGTGGGGAAGGAACACTAATCCACCTACAAAACCTTCCACCCAAAACTTACCGTGCCTACGAGATGTGCAGAGATACAAATAGAGTGGAGACTGAAGGGATGTCAAAGTGGCGCAACCTGCGACCCACCCCATGGGAGAGAGCCAACCCCTGACATCATGAACAATATTCTGTTATGTTTACAGAGGGGAGCCTAGCATGACCATTTTCTGAGAGGCTCCACCCAGCAGCTGATCGAATCATATGCTAAGACGCACAGCCAAGCATTAGGCAGAGCTGGAGGGGTCCTGCGGAAGAGTGAGAAGGATAGAAGGACACAGGGGGAACAAGAATGACACAGGAAGGCCAACAGAATCAAATAGCCTAGATCCATGGGGGTTACAGAGACAGAAGCACCAACCAAAGAATATGCATGGGCTAGACCTAGGCCCCTTACACATATGTAACCGATGGGCAGTTAGATCTTCAGGTGGGTTCCTAGGAGTTGGGCTGGTGCTGTCTATGATATGGACTCCGTGGCCTGCTTTCCATCTCTTTGCCCTGACAGGCCTCCTTGCCTGGCCGCTGTAGATGAGGATAAGCTTAGTTCTGATGTACTTGATGTGCTGGGGTGGGTTGGTTGTGGGCATCCCATTTTCTGAGGAGACGGGGAGGAGAAGAGGGAGAACGAGGGAGGGACTGGACCAGGAGGAGAGAACGAAGGGGGCTAAGACTGAGAATGTAAAGTGAATATATAAATTAAAAATAAATTTAAAAAAAGAATGCCCACAGTGTAATATGTAACACTTGAAGGCTGATATATATATATATATATATATATATATATATATACACAAATATATATGTATATATGGATATACACTATATATGTCTTTAAAATTAGATATATATATAGATATAGATATATATAGATATATATATATAATAAATGGAAAAGAGAATGAGTCCTGATTCTGCTAAAGAGACAATCACATGAAAACAGTACGTTACCGAAGCAGTTAGTGCTGTAACATTTAACATGGCAAAGATTCAATACCAATTATACCTCTCAGTGATAGAAATGGTAAAGCAGTTCTGTGTTTGTATATCACATCGCTTCAATGAGTCATAGTTAACTGGTAGATTCTATGAGCATTTGATAAGGAATACTCTAGCATCCACCAAAATCTTAAAGAATATTTTTTTCTCAATTCCAAGGAGAACTAATTCTTATGGAAATGCGTACATTTAAAAGTGGTCACTATCAATGATAGGCTCTTTGACTCCCCCCCCCCAGGGAGGAGCAGTTCTGCTAGGCCACAGAGGAGGACTTCGCAGCCAGCCCTGAAGATACCTCATAAAACAGGGCCAGATGAAAGGGGAGGAAGTCCTCCCCAATCCGTGGACTTAGAAAGGGGCATGGAGAAGCTGAGGGAGGGAGGGTGGGATTGGGAGGGAATGAGGGAGCGGGATACAGCTGGGATACAGAGTTAATAAACTGTAACTAATAACAACAAACAATAAAAAAAGTGGTCACTATCAACTGTTCACTGAAATGAAATGTCGTTGTGCTCAGTCTTCCTTCAGATGCCAAACAGAGTCTAGCTGCCTATCACGAGTCCTACCAACACTCTCCTATTCTGAAAATTGTGAGAAATCAAAACATGTCTGATGCATTCAAGAATCATTACATATTAGTGTTTACGTGCTAAGGTACAGAGAAGTCTATTCTCCCGTACAGCTTTCCAAGGAAATAATTACCTCATGTCACCACAAATCACTAGGTAACTGAATTCAGAAGAGGTCTGGTACCACACCTTGAATAAGTGACAAAAAAGTCCATTCTTTTTTAACTTAAATTTATTTTTTATAACTTACTCACTTTACAGCCCAGTTGTAACCCCCTCCTTGTATTACCCTTCCTCTTTCTTTCCCTGTATTCCTCTCCCCTTGTCCTAAAAAATGGGGAGCCCTCCTCCTCTACCATCTGACACCAGTCTATCAAGTCTCATTAGGATTATCTGCATCCTCTTCCTCTGTGGCCTGTCAAACTCCCACACTCCCACCAGGGAAAAGTGATCAAAGAGTGGGCAAGAGAATCCATGTTAGAGACAGCCCCTCCTCCCCTTACTAGAGAACCCACATGGAGACTGAGATGCCTATTGGCTACATCTGAGTAGGGGTCTATGCCCTCTTCATGCACGGTCCTTGGTTGGTGCATCAGTCTCTGCAGGCCCCCTTGGGCCCAGACCTGCTCAACCATGTTCGTAGCAGCTTTATTTGTAATAGCCAGAATCTGAAAACAACCTAGATGTCCCTCAACCGAAGAATAAATGCAGAAGTCGTGGCACATTTACACAATGGAATACTACTCAGCTATTAAAAATCAAGGAAATCATGAAATTTGCAGGCAAATAGTGGGTACTAGAAAAGATTATCCTGAGTGACATAACTTAGAACCAGGAAGCAGATACTAGCCATATAATACAGGATAACCATCCTACAATCTACACACCTAAAGAAGCTAAATAACAAGGAGGGCCCTAGGGAGGAAACTTAGTTCTCATTCAGAAGAGCAAATAGAATAGACTCTGGAAGGGGATGAAGAGAGGGAACAGGATAGGAACCTACCATAGATGTCCTCTGACAGACTCCACCTTGGTCAGAGCACAGGAGTCATAGGAGAGAGTCGGAGAATAGAAGAACCCAGAGGAGACAGTAGCTCCATAAGAAGACCAAAAAAAAAAAATCAATTCTTCTCTGACCTGATATGCATCCTTGATCTCTCTCAGTGGTCCTGGCAGTATCTCTGAGTACTTCTCTGGAAATGGCAAGTAAATTCTGCACTTCAAACTTTTACATTGCCATTCCATATGAACCAAGATAAGAAAGAAAATGTTTTGGAAATAGAAATAATTTTCTCATGGTGTCCTGTTGACTCTGACTAACAATTGGTATGACAGAAAAGGGAGTAGTTGGCAGTTCAGTCAATTAAGAATTAAGACTGCAATGAGAAGAACTGTACTCAAACCACTGGGCTATTTGGTGATTTAGCACCTCAAGGCAAAATTGTGCAATGTGTCAGTAAGAGAATAACTGAATGTCAGGCAACAACAGGAACAGCAACCCTGCAAACACCCACAAGGAACACTGTGTGTAATGTTTTAGGAATATGTCGAAGAGACGGAAAATAACAGTCTCATGGCAGCTCAGAAACGGAGATCATTGTAACACCTATGGACTGAGAAAAATGTAAATCATACAACTTCACATGTCTACAAATATGATTTTAGGAAGGCTACTCTTTCACTTTTCTGAATGGTGATATATAGTATTCTCCCATCGGTAATTACATTAATCAATTTTGAGATAGTTATTCAAGTCTCAAAAATTAAAATGCAGGTCTATTCTTCAGAAATGCTTCAAACATTTGAATAGGAGCGGGGTGTCTGGAAAGTAGTTGGTAATCAATGATGCACCTGAATGAAAATTTCATCATTGCTCCTAAGGATGGTTGCAGAGAAAAGTTTTATTGTAGATGAAATAGCCAGATGGAGACAACAGCCAGAGTCATCTGGAATGGTCTGGACTAAACCGTCCACGAGAGGAGAGAGAGGAGAGGGAAAGCAAAAGAAGAAGAGAAAAGAGAGAGGATGAAGAGGGCCAGAAGAGCTGTGTGATGTAGTTAAGGAAAATGTTAAGGTTAGGAAAGGGATGCCCAGTCCTAGCGTTGGAGAAATTTAGAGTAGGGGCCAATAGGAAGTGCTGGGAGGAGCCACAGGCACTGAGACACTTGTCCTAAGTTACTTTGGCAATATAGATACATTACAACCACAGGAAGAAGAAACTCAGATTCATTGTAAATAGGATACAAATTTATTGTAGAAGGCAAGTCTTAACGCTACTTTGAGAGAGTCGTTAGTAACTGTTTCATCAAATCTCCGGCTTCCCACAACATACTTGTGTCGATTCAAGCCATTCAAGATATGAGAAATCACAGAACTCAGATGCTTAGAAGTTATTAGTTTATTGGCAATGACTTAGAATGATAAATTTAATAAGAGACACACCCACCAAAAGTTAGTAGTTCTCCGAATCAGAAAGTGGATTATGAAGTGGGATGGGTCCATGACAGAGAATGCATGCTAACCTATAGTGATCTTTTCATAGGGTGAAAAAATGAACAATGAATGGACAGTTTTCATGATGCTAAAGAATGAGAATGAATTATTTTCCACAAAATTCCACTAACAGCGTCCTCCAAGGTGTAATTGACCATCTCCTGAGGAATGTTCCATTGATAACATTGGAAAGCTGCTTATTCCATGCAAGTTAATGGCATCTGCCAAGTCAAATTATTTTAAAGGAGGATTAAAACGATACAGTGGAAATATGCTGCATTCTGGTAGTGGAATACGATTTTTTTATATAAATTTCCTGCTTCTCATAGCCTTTAGTCAATCTTCCTTGATTATAATTTCTCAAAACCAAGACTTTGGGAAGAACTGAAGAGCATAAAATTCAAAATTACAACGTGTAGCACTGATATTCTGAGCTGCTGATTAAAAGCAAAATCACATTCTTTGACAATCAGTGAGTAGGCTTCATATAGTAATTAAAACACCTAATCAAGAAGTTACTGAATTGATGACTACCCCCTCTCCACATTGGGGTAGGTCACAGAAACCCTTATTGGCAAAAATAAAAAAAAAAAGAAAAATTCCTCGGAATATGGTTCTGGGTCCTCTCCAAAACACTGACAAGAGCACAATCAAGGCCCAAGGACTCTGTGTCATAGAGTGTGGGCAGGGTAAATCATCATAACTTTTATTTGGAACAGTGGAATACAGCATTCTGTTTTACTCCTAGCTTGCCAAATGCGCTCTTGTATGGTATTTGCTCTGCTGAATAGAGTTACATGGTCTCAGGCAATTATGTGCTGGGTTACATTTGCCAGAAGTACCAATTTTTGTTCTGAAACCATTCAAAGATGATCTTCAAACACTATCTCTTGTAATCAGAGTGCGCTGAAGACATTCTTAATACATTCAACCACATGGAGAAAAAAAATGAGTTTCTGTTTTCCACAATATGGGAGCAAGATGGGAAGGATGCTGTGTCCTTCCAAAAAGTCTGAGCAATCCCATGAAGAAGTGTGTGTTCTGTATGTGACATGTTTAAGGTACTAGATTGATTTCACCAGAATAGAGCAGATGGATAGTAGGTGCATACCTTGTGGGTTAGAGCCTTGGTTCTGATGGGAGCTTTACCACTGTGCTGTGTCGTGACATTTCCATTTGACCCCTTGTGTCTCTGTTCTTCCCTTCTTTAAAAAATAAAAGTGTATAAGAAGTCTAAGAAGACACATCAGTTCTCAAGCACTTTAAGGCAGAGATTTCTTTGAGAAGGAACACGCCGGTCTTCTCAGCGTGTAACATGGTAAAGGTAGAGGTGGGGCCAGTCTGGCTTAAACGAGGCAGAAGATATACCTTCTTATGTGTGTGTATATAAACTGACATCCATATATGTGTACAGATACTTAGGTGCACGGTGTAAGTGCCTAGTTTCCTTGGGCATCTGATGGTGAGAATTGGAGCTGCAGGCAGTTGTGGGCCGCCATATGGGTACTGAGACCTAAGCCTAGATCTTCTGAAAGAACAGCAGGTACTCTCAACTGCTGAGCTCTTTCTCCATTCATTTCCCTTGCATACCAGGGCAATCTTTGTACAGTCAGAGAAAAGTCTGCAATCATGTAAAACACACACATGAGAACAAAACAGCTGAAAGGAGTCTTGAAGGTTAGCTTTAGACCATACATTAGAGATCTACCTAGCAAAAGCTCATTGTTGTATGTTCAGAAAGCTAAGGAGGTGGACTCCGTGATGCTTCCTGTTCCCGGGGCATTCCAGACCTCTATTTTTGAATATATAATTGCCGAATTCTTGTTAAAAGAGAAGAGAAAAAGCTTTTCTGGATGGAGTCATCTTTTACAGCTAAGTTAAAGCAACTTTTGTTTCCTTGCAGCTTCATTATTGTGTGAAAGCTATTTTGATCTTCCGAAGTTAATTTACCTTTTCAGTCACAAAAATGAACATGCAGCCATTGCATTCTTTATCAGGAGAACAATGGGCAGTACCCGAAAAAATGTGCAATGTTCCTCTACGTATGTGAAACTCGTTTTGTAAATTTCAAGCGTTCTCAATCTTTTAGATAAAGTTCCTGTGTCCTTATGCTTTAAGATCACATTGTCTAATTATATAGGGTTTAATTTATGAGAAACAATCCAATTTAAGATTTTTGTCACTATTATAATTTAACACAGATTGCATCGGCCAAAGTGAAAAAAAATGTTGAAATCTATTTCACACTCTCATCTTCACAGACAAGTGTGAAGCCTGAAAAAGAACCCACTCCCTGACATGTATCATGTCAACGAAGAAGTGAAAGGAAACTGACTTAAATTTGTTTCAGACAAAACACAGTTATGTGATAAATAGGTCAAAGTTGCGACTTCCAGGAGCATGGACGTTGAAGAGCACTTGCGTGTTGGGTGTGTACAGACCGACAACGCTTAAAACTGCCCTGAACCAGCTCTGCAGGGAAGCAGCTAAAACACTACTAAAACTCCATTCCTACAGCAGCCCGGTTAAAGAAGAGAAACGTGACTCCAAAGGTTAATACTCCCATCTGGTGGCCGTGGGTGTAATAGCATCTGTCAACTGAGGAGCTCTTGTCCCACAAGATGTCACTCACATACCATCATCACTACCATTTATTAATCTCTTTATGAAGGGTGGAAATAACAAGATAACGTGTCATTTCATTTTTGCAGGAAGTTATGAAGTGCTACGATAGTACAACAGTAATCCTGCATTCAAAGTTCACGAAAGAGAACAAGAAGAGTTGTTAAGGGTTCATAGTCATTGCCACTGGAATAGATATTCCAGTGGTCTCAAACTTTTCATTTCCAAGTCTTAGAAATTCACTCCATCTCTTGCATCCTACTATTTTCTGTAAATGGGGGATTACAAACAAATAGTCAAAAACCATAGTCTGGTGTGTTCTTTGTTATTTCTTTCAAAATAAGTGATATAATTTGTTTTTCTCTACTCGTAATTGAGTTCAAGTTTCTGCTCGCGTCTTAGGAGGTTGGCTTTGACATCAATAGCATATGAGTGGGTGAAAATGATAGTGGGAATTAGTCAAAGGCCAATAAGAATACAGAACAACTGCAGTGGGTCTCAAACAATTGTCACAAGTCCCTTGCATAAAATTCCATGGCTATAAAAGTATATTATTAACAAATCTCCTGAAAAAAATGCATCAATCTCTGTGATAAAGAGCACAGATCATTGTCACCTAATTATAGAAGAACAATGGGAGACAAGGAGGCTTATTGTGTTCACTTTTCTTTTTAGCTTTTAAATTTTATCGTGTATACCACAGGTTCAGACCGTGCCTACCCTCCATCTCACCCTTCATGCTCCCCACATGCCCCATCACAGCCCTTCCCAACTTCCTGTTTCCTTGTTCTTTTTAGTTATTCTACTGCATCCAATTGCTACTGGGAACGTTGCACTTTTGACAAATTTTCCTTAGAGGGCATTTGTCCTCCTAGTTAGAAGGCAGAAGAAGACATTACTGTGAGAGTTCTCTACTGCAGAAACTCCACACAGGAAATGCTGGTTTAGAGGCCTCGTCCTTAGATCAGGGGAGTGAAAAGCCCCTACCTATGGATGCTCATCTTTAAAGGATTGCTCCATCTTGGAAAAAAAAAAAAATACTGACCAGGTAAAGGCAACTGTCACAACCCCTTGTGTTTGGGTGTTTCCAGCCAGTCAACATTCTCCAGATACCACAAGGCCAGAAGTGAAAAACAGTGGCTTCCTTGGTCCTCCACAACTCCAGGGCAACTAAACAGCAGATTCTTTGCTTCTGTTGCTCTCCTTGTGGAGCTCCTGTCCTCTCTAGGTCTTTCTATCTCCCCCTTCTTTCATAAGATTCCCTGCACTCTGCCCAAAGTTTGGCTATGAGTCTCAGTATCTGCTTTGATATCCTGAAAATAAATAAATTTGATTTAAAAAAGAGAGAGAGAGAGAGAGATAAAGAGAACCTTCCTTCATGAACTATTACAGGAAGGAAGGATGGAATCTGATGATCTAGTTTTGTGGCCTTATTATGAAGGAATTTTTTCCCTGTTACAATGAATTTGAATACAATATCTTTGTAAATTAAGAAACCCCCTGTGCTCAGATCTTTTAGTTTTGTTGGTATCCTTGTGGGATCCTGTCCCCTCCATATCGCTCTATGTCCCTCTCCTGCAGAGACTGATGCACCAACTGAGGACCATTCATGGAGAGGACCTAGAACCCCTGCTCAGAAGTGGTCTATGGGCAGCTCAGTCCCCATGTGGATCTGTGATTGAGGGGAGCAGGGGTAGCCTCTATCACGAACTCAGTTGACTGTTCTTTGATCACTCGCCCCTGGCAATGTAGCCCTTCCAGAACACGGAGGAAAAGGATCCAGGCAGACTTGATGAGACTTAACAAGCTATGGACAGATGACAATGTTGAAAAACTCCCCCTTGCAGTGGACTAGGGAAGGTTATAGGAGGAAGAGGGAGGGAGAGTAAGAATGGGTGGAGTTGAGGGAGGGGGCTTCAATTGGGATATATGATAAATAAATTGTGAATAAAAAAATAAAAATTAAAATTAAAAATAAATAAATAAAAACAAAAATATACTTAAAGGAAATACTGTACTTATCCAAAAGCCTATTTCTGGGGGGTGGGGAGACAGGGTTATATAGTGTTTTTATTGATTACTGTATTCAAGGAGCATGACCTGATGCTTAGTCAATAAAAAATAGCTAACTTGAAAAGAAAGAAAGAAAGAAAGAAAGAAAGAAAGAAAGAAAGAAAGAAACCAGAGAATTCTGTGTCCTTACTAAAATGAAAGTAAAAACAGGAAAGAATTGTACTTATATCAATAGAGGAAGATTTGAATTTTAAGTAAATTTCATGTTAGAAAAATATATCTTTTTAAAAAAACTGTTAAAGTTATGGTTTCCTTAATGCATGAGTTGTTTTTAATATTTTAATACTGAAAAAAATCTGAGGGAAGTAAATGGCCCAACTAAAACTAAGTATGTATAAAAATGCCACAAGTGGACCTGCTACTTTGAATAGTAAAATAAAAAATCAAAATAAAACACTTTGAACATTGTGGCAAAGCTTCCTGTTTAAGCAAACTATGATTCAATGTTCAAATGTAAGCAATACTGTGAATTATATCAAAATTAATTTTAATCAATTTTTATATTTTAAAATGAGCCCATTTTCATCTTGGCATGTTTGTGCATGCACAATCTGTCATAGGACAATCTTTTTATTTAAATTTTATACAATCTTTTTATCATATTCTTTCCCCTCCCCCCAGTGCCCCACAGATCTTCTCCATTTCTCTCTGTCTCGCTGTCTGTCTGTTCTCCATATATAACTCTCTCTTTCTTTCCCTCCCTCCCTCTCTGTCTGTCTCTCTTGTTTCTCTCCTCAAAAACTACCCAAATACAAAATGAACAAACACATAAAACTTCAATAAGACAAAATAACAAAACAAAAGAAAACAAAACAGAAGGCCACAAAAAAAATGGAGTCTATTTTTTTATTGTCCCATTAGTCCTGGGCATGAGGCATGCAATCAAGTGGGGTTAATATTCCAAACGATACTGTATTGAAGAAAACTGATTTTCCTGTGCCCAGCAGGTGTCGTTTGAAAATTGTTTCTTCCTTAGCTGTGTTCACTCCTCCTTCCCAGAGCTGGAATCAGACAGCAATCTTAGGTGTTGGCATTCTTTTTAATCACTGTGCATATCAGGCTAGCTAGCCCACAAGCTTCTGCGGACTCTCCTGTCTCTGCCTGACATTTCACCTCACTAGTGCTGGGATTACAGACAGGAACCACTCTGCATATTTGGGCCTTTGTGTGGATTCTTGGGATCTACACGCAGGCCTTCATACTTGCATGGCAATTGCTTTACACACTGATCTGTCTCCTCAACCTGAAAGCCAGATTTTAAAAGTAGGCTTACATTCCTGTATATTTCAGATATATGGTTATGCTTTAGTAAATACAAATCTACATTTACAAGTAAGTTTGTCTCCAAACACCCATACTGTATACACACGCCCATATAAGATAGGCAAACTGTATCATTTTGTAGTCTCTAAAGTATCAAAGGTTGAATATAGAGACTGACATTCCTCTTTGAAAGCCTGCTGTAGGAACTGTGTCTATTCTGTCACTCCTGGCCAAGAATCTGTACAAATTAGCTGCTGACTGAGGGAGTGATGCTCTCAGTATCAAAATGCACTCAGCATAATAGCCTTCACAGCCTGAAAGAGTCCCTGAGGTCGTATCTTCAACATCTGCATGCATGACTTAGCACTTTAGCTATGGTTGAAATTGAGATGCCAAGCTGAGATACATACAATGACCAAATTAGCACACCACTGCTTCTTGCTACTGTCAAATTCCACTAGGCTTTCTTCTTCATGAATTATGTTATTAACTCCTTCCACTAAGAAGAGCAAGGGAATAAAACAGACACATAAGCACGTAGTGTCAACTCTGATTGTCCCAATCTATATTAAGCTCTTAAAATAAAAATAATACCTACAGAATGGTTTGGAAACAGTATTATGTGGAAAATAACATGATTAATTTTATGAAAAAATAGTAAACTTGTACTGTTTTGATTACCATTAAGAGACTGTCAGAATGTCTGCCAATTTCCAATTCTCTCTGCACTCTCTAAGAACATACAGAAAGCACATAATACCTCTCTTGAGACGAGAGGACAGACCACACGCAAAGGAAAAGGAGACTTACAGTACACACAGAAGAAAGACCTAGATAAAATGTGGTCAGCCACCGGAGTAATGCCATGGTCATTCAGAAATATCAGTTTCTCTTTGGAGTCAATGAACTGACAGAGATCTAAACTCATTAATATTTTTACCTTCGAGGAGTTTATTATCAAAAGGGCACAAGTATATGTGCCTGTATATGATAACATTTCCTTTTACTTGTTAGCAAAGTTAGGACTCATTGAAAATATGCTATAAAGAAGTTTTTAGGTTATAGAAGGAGGATGCAAGACAGTGTAAATAGAGAAAGCACAGATTTCTTTTGAAGTACGATTTGATTAGCATCTAACTTCTGGTAGGGTTGCTGTTCCACTCTGTTATAAATAAATGCCAAGTCTTTGGACAAGGGTCCACATGCTTTCTAATTGTCAGCTATGTGATAAATTTCTCGTTTGGGTAATCATCGTTCTGACCTCTGTCGCTGAGATGTGTGCTAATCTAATTATCAAGGGCATCGTATCATTTTTGTATTTTATATTTAAAAAAATAAATACATCCCCAAACAACCAAGAAGTTAGATCTTATCTTGCTTGATTCCTTTTGTAAATGTTTTGCTTTTTACTGTGTTGAGAAACGTTTCTTTTGCTATCAAATGGGATATACTCCTTGTCCTCGAGAGGCAGGAGTACCCCTTGCTATGTCCAGATCCTGTTGCCTTGTTTTGTAGAGCTGAAGGGCCCCTCTTGATCATTACCAAGTTTTCACCTTTGACTGAGTTATGTCCCAGCTGCTTGACCCTTCCATGTGGGTTGAGAGCTAAATCTCTTTCTAGACCAGTATAATAAAGGAGTAATGTGCAATTTAAAAAAAAGAAAAAGAAAAAAATGTTTCTTAAGCATTCATATTTTCACTCACTGAATGTCCATTCTTAAGGACAATTACATCGCACAACATGGACCACTTGGTTGCACTCTGAGGAGCCTGTTGATTTCCAACAAACATGAGAAGTAATCACTGAAAGTAGCAGAGGTGGTGTCAGTTAGAAAGATGTTCGTAAAAGGAGAAACCATATAGCTTTTCTAGGTAGGCTTCCCTGTTTGTGAATTTTGGCTAATGGCAAAGCGTTAGCAATTTCCTTTGAGTTTTCTTTGCGACAGGTCTGATATTTACTGAGTCAAGTTCCTTAACAGCCCCTGGCCTACTGTTACCTGTGTCTCAAAGTGAGAAAAACCATTGATGAAGCAGTAATCACAACATAAAGAGGAGAAATTTCTCACATTTGTTTAGTGAATAAACTTCATTAACTACCAACAAGTACCTTGATAGCACCCTAACTCCATGTTACTAGGCTTTTCCCTTTGAAATGCGTGCTGCCACTAAATACGTTTCTTTTTCCAGCTAAAATCCAGATTTAGTTTGGGAAAGTAACCTAATTTGATATGATCCAAGTAAGAATAATTACCA
Source organism: Meriones unguiculatus (assembly GCF_030254825.1). Lineage (NCBI taxonomy): Eukaryota > Metazoa > Chordata > Mammalia > Rodentia > Muridae > Meriones > Meriones unguiculatus. Next base: position 89,479,159 of record NC_083354.1, on the reverse strand, counting down.
AAGCCTCTAAGATCTGGAAAAAAAAATTCTTTTCCCCCTTGGATTGAAGCATTTCCAACTAGGTACAACAGACTAAATAGTTTCTTGCCGGCTTAATGAGACAGATACTCACTGAAGTTTTTGTTTTGAATTTCTTTGATATTCAAACTTTTCAGTATTTGTAGCAATTTGTAGTTCTTTTTTTAAAAAACTGTTAATCTCACTTGTTAGGGAGTAAATTTTGAGCTCTTCGTATGTCTGAATATTTATTCTTTGTCAAATGAACTTGACAAAGATTTTTAATCTGGCAGAGATTTCTAATCCATGTGGTCTTTATCCTCATGCATTTTCTTTTATTGTGCAGAATTTTATAATTTTTCGAGTTAACGCAATTTGTCTGTAAACCCATCTCACCAGCTATCAGAGCCCTTTTCAGAAAGTCATTGCCTATTAGTTGCATTTTCAAACGTAAATTGAGCATAGTAGAGCAAGCCTTTAATCCCAGCACTCGGGAGGCAGAGAAAGGTGAACCTCTGAGTTCAAGACCAGTCTGGTCTATGGCAAGAGCTTCAGAAGAGCCAGGGCTATACCAAGAGACCCACTATCAAAACAAACAAACAAACATCATCAGCTATTCCCCCTATGTTTCATCTAGTACCTCAAAGTTTTATGTCTTACATTAAGAACTTTGATCAAAGTTAAGTAAATCAAGTTTTTAGATAGGTGAGAGTTAGGGGCTCTAGTTTCAGTTTTCTACATGTGAAAATCCAGTTTGTTAGCACCTTTCATTAAAAAGATTGTTTTTCCTCCAGTGTGTGCACCTGGTGTGTTTGTAGGGATCATATGTATGCAGAAACAGTTCTGAGAATTCCTTTGGACGGATTGCCTATTTTAACGTGAGTTTCATGATGTCACTGGCTCTACAGTATGTTTTGATCAGGTGTTGTCATATTTTCTACATTGTTCTTTCTTGGCCAAGTAGCTTTAACTATGTTGAATATTTTGCGTGTCTTTCTGCACGTTATATAATTCTTTCTTGTTTTGTGAAGACCATTATTGGCATTTTGATGGGACTGCACTGAATCTGGAGAATTCTTTCAGTAATATGGCCATCTTGAGAGATTAATACTGAATTTACATTTTCCTTCAGTAAAGAATAAAGACTTAGCCTATAATACAGAAAATTTCTGAGACAAATGTAGTAAGTAATTGTTTATACTAGGAAAGAATATTAGAAACTTTAAAGTTTAAAATGTTTTATCAATTATTTTATCAGATAATAGAGAAGATACATAAGATAGATATGAATATTAGACTAAACTTTTTAATATGTTAAAAATTTCTAAAGTACATGTCATTTTCATCACAGTATGCTAAATTCACAGCACTTTAAATTGTGGATTCTCAGTCATTCAGTCAACTTCTGCTTTGGTAATCACTTTTATTTGCTTTTGACAAATGCAATTTTTGTTTTAATGTTTGTTTGTCTGTTTTGATTTGTTTGCTTGCTTGATTGATTTTGGAAAGGAAAACTTGAATAGACTTAGAAACACCAATATATTGAATGGTTTCTACAGATACTGTGGTTTCAAACCATAAGTTAGATGTGTATGAGATAATTTAGTCAGAATTGAAAAGTGATCAGAACAAAGTACAAGGCGACAGCAATCTGATCAACTCTTGCATATCTGAAAGCTCTCTTGAGACTCTTGACTCTCTTGAGTCAAAGTTGCACCTGAACTTGCACTTGCTTCATATATTACTATAATGTCTATAAAAGCTTGGATCACTTCCTGCAAAGGATATTGGGATCTATCCCAGAAATGCACAGTCTAAACTCTAAACCCTAAACTTGCCTAGGACACCTGAAGCCCAAAGATCATGTGAATGAAGGTTTCTACTACTTAAAATTATCACTCTCTTTATAGATTTTATATTGTGCTAGGGGCTGGAGCTAACATTCAGATATAGCACGTCCTGCTCTTCCAGAGGGTCTGAATTCAGATCTGAGAATGCATGGGAAGCAGTTTAAAACTGCAACTGCCTAACATCCCAGATCAAGAGGTTCTGATATACTCTTCATGACTCCATGGACACCTCACACACATATACACACCTATAAACATAAGAAATAAAAACAAATCTTTTCAAATTTTATGTCCACCATTATACATAATTCCTAAGATGTCTGTGCATAATGGGAGAATCTGAAGTAGGTGAGTATCAGAATCTAATAATCTCTATATTTTCAAGGAAATAGTGTTAATACTGGTTAATGAATCTTAAAGCCTGTGGACATAGGATTCAGCCTTAAGAGGTTGAACTATCAGACGCCCAAAAAGGAAGTTTTTCTTATTAATCTCAACAAAACATCAAACAAAGAACACCAAAATGGACAGGCTCCAGTCCATCTGGAGCAGGCAAACCATGGGACAGGTTTCTAGTTTCACACTGAGGATCAGAAACAAAAGCTCAATCAAGAAATATAGTCATCTCCTTCCTCCTTGGCCTCCCCTTTCCACCCACTCCCTTACCCTGTGACCTCAAATAATCCCAAGCCTGGGAAACATTAGTAGAGCTGCTTTAGCTGACCCCCATTACTGTGCACAGTAGGTGAAGGTAGCCTCTGAGGTAGTGAATGTCAAGGTTTAGTGTGAACTCCAACATTCATCTCAGACACAGAGATGGTCCATAGGAAATAAAGACACCATTGATGGAGAAGAGCATAAATGTCTTACAAACGTAGAACAGTGTCCTGGGTGAGGAAGTGATAAATAAGAAGGCTTTCTCAACACACCTGCTACTCATTACGAGACAGAAGCCTCTTGGCCACCATTAATACTTTCAGTGTCTGCCAGCGGAAACAGAGGGCTTTGCAAAAGAAAAGAAGTTTTTTTGTTGTTTTTTTATTTAAAAAAAAAAGTGGTGGTAGAACTGAACAGATGTGTGTCTATTTTGTGGATTATACTACAATGAAATTTAGTGAATAGAGTTTCAATGATTAAAGCAGACACATAAACAACATCGGTCAAATACAATTATCAAGAAATGAAGGGTGATCAGTTCAACTCAGAAAAACATATATGCTTCAAGTAGCCACTTTGCAGTTTATATTGCATAAACTAAAAGATTTTTCTTAACTATAGAGGCATTCTCTGTACCGCGCAAAATGAAGCTTCTTGCTAGGAATTTCAAGCTGGGGATTTGGGCTGGAAAGATGCTTCATCTGTTAAAGACAAGGCTCACAACCAAAACATCAAGTTGGGGAGTTAAATAAATACTTATTTATAATGAAGATTATAAATAAAAGCTAATATTTCTACAATATGAAAAAAATGAGCTGCCTTAAGGATCTAAGCGATAAAGACAAATGTCCTCTTCCCCTTTTCAAGAACCACTCAGCCTGGAGGAAGAGGAGAGGTAGGAAACTTCATCTTCTGAGGCTCAACATGGAAGGTAACCCATCAATAGATTCAAACTGCAGCTGACTGTGGCTAATGAGAACAGCCAGCTCTGAAAGTGCTGGAGGCAGTGGTTTCACTAACTCTATCCCTCCTTTTCTAACAGGAGTCTCTGCCAGAACCAAAATAAAGAAAAGAAATATAGAGCGTACACAGAGTACCATAGCTTCTGTCTTTCTGAGGCTGAATCTAAAGGCCAGCTTAACTTTGGCTTGAATGAAAAGGAACAAAGTAATTTTCATATGTGCATGAAGAATTATTTCATTTATTAGAAAATCATTCATTTTGATTTAACGGATTCTGAATTTCTGAGAGAAAATTACTAGGAGCTTCAATTCCTCAGTGTCTGTAAGGAATCATCAAAACCTATTATTACGTATCTGCTATCTGCCCCACACCCATCCTCAGTCACTTTTACAGCGTGACTGGCATTTTCTGGTGTCTTTCTGAACAGAAAGGAAGTTAAAATTGATAATCACTGAGGTTTTTATTTGGATCACGTGTTTTGTTGTTGTTGTTTTGTTTTGTTTTTGCAGGTACTGGTTTTGTTTTCTTATCTTAACAGCTAAGCTTAAAGTCTTAAATCTCAAATACAATATTTGCTATTTCAAATTGCAGCCACAAGGTAGCAGAATAACTTAACTTTAACTCCTTCTAAAACTGATTAAAACTAATCAGAAATATGATAATGATGTGGTACAAGAAAATATGAAATTGTTTACATGGCTTTTTTAGGAAAAAGGAATTTTAAAATACAATGCATAAATAGTTTTGTAAGAGGATCAGATATTTTCTTGTGGATGAAGGATGAGGTTCACTGAACATGTGAAACTAAAACTACAATCATATTTGTCTTTTCCTAGTTGTCTTCTTTGCTAAATTTCCAAACAAAAAGTCATGATGAATAAAAAATATATAATGAATAAATTATATTTATTAACAGTTAATAATCAGGGACTAGTATATAAAAGTCTAGAAATTTCCAAACATACTTTGTTTTTATAAAAAAATGACAGTAATTAGTATTAAAACCCTCTTCAAAAAATGATCCACATGTATATATGTAAATCTGAGTTTTTAAATAATTCCCCAAACTTATTGTTTTGAATATATCACTAAGACCTATAGCTTGATTATGAAATGGACATAAAAAGGAAGAGAATATTGTGTTCTTTTTATTAACTAGTAGATGCAATAAAAATGTAGTAATGAAATGTTCCCCAAATATATTTAAAGAAAATAAAATGCCTCATCTTAATAACTGGATGGGTCTTCACAGAGCCGAGCTATAAACCTGTCTCAGGAAGCCTGTCCCTGAAGGCTTCCCTCCATTCATTTGTCTTCCTTGGTGGCACTGAGTGAACCGCCCAGACTCGGGAGAAGCCTATGAAGGGCCAAGGGCACTGCCCAAGGAATGCCTTTCTTTCTTTGCCCGAGAATTCCAAGCAAAACCCTAGTTCATGCAAAACCCTGATACTGAGTGTGTTACATTCCAACAGTGCTAAATGTCCCATTAGACTCACCATAAAAGACAAAAAGAAAATGTAGGTTACACCAGGTGGGTAGATCAACCACTTATGAGACAGACACATCAAGGAAAGGGACACAAGATACACCTCTGTATAATTACGGAGTGACTGCAAAGAGAAAATAAATTTTAAAGTTAATTCCTCAACAGTGAGAATGGAAAACAATGTCCTGAGCTTGAAGTATGCCTATAAGAATGAATAGTTAATACCACAAGGGAGAGTTTACTCAATCTAGGGTGTAATGACATGCACTCAAATATGTTCTCAGTATAAGTAGTTTTGTACTAACTCTGTGAATAAGCACAGTGGTTCCTCAAAAATAGAACTACCAGATTATCTAGTTATATCTCTCCTACGCCTTTACCCAAAGGCACCAAAGTCAGGCACCAGAGTTATCAAGCTAGCATGAGCACTGGTCATCAATCAAGAATCAAACAATGTCAATTATAGGAAAATGGATAGAATTGGAGACAGGCGTGTTAATAAAAATAAGTCGTGCCTGGAGAGATGGCTCAGCGGTTAAGAGCACTGTCTGCTCTTCCAAAAGTCCTGAGTTCAATTCCTAGCAACCACATGATGGCACATGACCATCTATAATGAGATCTGGTGCCCTCTTCTGGTCTGTAGGCACAAATTCAGGCAAAATGCTATATAAATAAGTAAATAAATAAATCTTAAAACAAAACAAGAAGAATAAAAATAAGTCAGTTGCGGAAAAACAGTACCACATGCTTTTCTTATGGGATCTAAATAAAGGAAAGAAGAGACAAAGGATAAGGATATTAAAAATCACATATAAAAAAGATAGGAAGAGATCCAGAAGAAACAAGAATGAGGAGGAAAGGAAGGCAGGGAGCATAAAGAAGCTCAAAGCATCTTATAAACATACATGAATGTGACATAACCAACCCCAGAATTTTCTACAGTTAATACACAAAGATATAAATGGAAAAAAATTTGTAAGAATGAGCAAACCTCCATAATTCTGCTTAGGAAAAAAGTTGGGATGCAGTAAGCTACTGCTAAAATGATTATAACCATCTTAATTTTTATTTTTGTCTTTCAAAAGACTTAATTTCTTAAGGGAGAAATAAAAGCAAAACAAGAAGTATTTGAGCCTTTGACCTGCTTTCGAGAACCACAGACGGAAGCTAGAAGACGAATGATCTCATTCCACTTTCACTAAAAATATTGGGATAGTGTCTCCTAGGCATCTCAGAAGATACACCCATAAAGTCTCACTACCATGACTGCTCAAACATGAGCCAAACCACGTTGACAGTGCTGGACATGCCAAAGTGAACAGGAGAAAGCCCACAAGCCCTCAACCTTACACAAGGAGCTGCAGGCAACTAAGGAATGCTGATTCTCTGATAGCAAATGGTTAGCCCTGAAAACATATATACAAGGAACAGTGTATGGACAGGAATGTATATACATGCAATAACAACAACAACAACAACAAAAGAAGCCATGAAAGGGTATAATAAAAAAGAGCTGGAAGAGCTATATGACAGGGTTTGGAGAGCATCTTCAAATATGCATGAGCACACATTAAATCGTGATTATTGAAGAGCCATTTCACCATCATTCAATAAGTGCTATGTCTTTCCTTTCTTTCCTATAAAGCCTAGAACAGAGAGGTAAAAGTGCTTCCTTTTAACTATACACATTTTCATTTCAACACAAGAAAAAAAAGGACAAAGCATTTGGACAAATCTTGGGCTTGCTTCTCCTTGTATGCTTTTCCAAGATATACTTAGGTTTTAACTTAAAGGATATTAAATGCTATTACATCCCAATCCACTTATCAACATTGTAATTCTGTGTTCTGAGTTTGCCTGTTTCCTGCACTCATCCTGAATGGCCAGAGAGCCCACAGACTCTGACATTCCAGAGAGTTAAAATTAAATGAACCAATGGAAGCTGAGTATAGAGAGGCTGTTTGGAAAATGATTACAATATGTCACGCAAACCATTGTGAAGTAATTGCAATCTGTGTCTCAGAAACAAGACCATATCTGGGACATGAAACAGGAAGAACAGCCCCCATCTATTTGGAAATGGTACAGGCCATGATTTCATACAACCAGATGAAAGGGATGTTCACCCAAAAAGACTCAGAGTCTTTCAACCCACAAAAGAGAAAGGCTGTTGTAGTCATTGGTGTAAACAGGAAGGGTGGATGTGAAGATTTTGGAATGGAAGAAGACTTGCTTGAGTCACATGTTTCTGTTCAGAGGTGCATCCAGGTGAAAAAGGAAGAGGAAAGTGTCTAAAAAGTCAAGGGAAGATTGTGACTGGAGACAAAGATTTAGGTCATTTATACAAAGATATTCTAAGACACTACAATGAGCATTAATGTCAGAGATAAATGTAGGAAAGGAAAAGAGTTGGAAAGACACGTGGAAGCAATTTGCATGGACCAAATAGAAGAAATAAAAGAGCACAAGGCAGGATCACAAAGGAATAAAATAATGAGATTAGGGTCATTGACACTTGTGAAAGCATCAATATGAAGGAGCTATTGACAAAAATCTCATAGAACTGAGGTACTAAAACAACATATGCCTACTGAAATTTCAAATAAAATTAAAACTGTTTCTTTGTTTCAATAGCACTATCTGTATTTCAAGTGTATAAGATTCACATTTAGCAAGTGACTTCTTAAAAAGAAAGAATTTTACTTATAGAAAAATTCATTCCAGCAGAAAGTTCTTTAAAATAATATGAAAGCTAGGGAAAAGTCAACCCAAAAGCTGCAAGATAGTTAAGGCTTTAGAGTTAAATACAGCCCTTGATCTGTTAACATTATTCTGCTATGCCTGCAGACAGGAGTCAAGCAGAGCTGTCCTCTGAGAGGCTCCACCCAGCAGTGTCAGATGCTGAGACTCACAAACAAACACTGGGTGAGGCATAGGGAGCCTTGTGGAAAGTTGGGGGAAGGAGAAAAGGACATGAAGGTGATAGGAGCTTTGCAAGAAGACCAAAAAAGACAACTAACCAGGGCCAGTAGGGACTTGGTGAGACTGAAGCACCAACCAAGGAATTTACATGGGCTGGCCCTAAGCCTCCTACAAAGATGTAGCTGATGGGCAGGTCAATTCTCATGTGGATTCCCTAATAAGGGAAGCAGGGGCTCTCTCTGAAAAGAGCTCTCTTGCCAGATTTTCAATTACTTCCCCCTGGTGGGACTGCCTTGCCAGGCCACAGGGGAAGAGGACACACTCAGCTCTGATATGACTTGATGAACTGGGGTGGTAGGAAGGGAGGCTCCCCTTTGCTGAGGAATAGGGGAGAGGGTGGGAGAGAGGAAGGGAGGGTAGGACTAAAAGGTAAGGAGAGATGGGGCTAAGACCAGGATCAATTAATTAATTAATTAAAAGAATTAGACCCAGGTTAATTACTCCTTGTATTTGTTTCTTTACATTGTTCTGTAGTGCCAGTGTTGAATGTCTTTCCAATACCCTAATCCTTAAAGGTATGGTCCCCAAGATGGTACTGCAAAGAATTAATTGGAAGTAGAGCCTTACAGAAGACCTGTAGGTAACTGAAGACATGTCTACAGAAGAAATTTGAGGATTCTGGCCTTGGTCTCTTCCTATCTGTTTCTAAACTCGTAAAATGAGCTGTTTGTCATATGCCTGTGCCATAGTGGACCATCCTAGCCAGAGACTCAGAACAATAGGTCACCTATTCTTGGCTTATAACTTCCGTGACTGTGAGCCAAACCAAACATTTGGTCTTCAGAAGCCAATCTTAGGTATTTTGTTGCAGTTATGCTAAGGTGACTAATATGCCCAGTTATTGTTTTGCACTTATTTCCTGATCTGATGTTAATATATGCCTTTTATTACTATCCTTAGACTACCATTTTTCCTAAGGGAAAACATCAGCAGCAGAGTTTAGAGAAGACATCTGCCTGCTAAGGATAAAAGAGACACAGGTGATCACTGTATGACTGTATCAGGC